>NW_022639458.1:818165-842666 GCF_010583005.1 Odontomachus brunneus
GCGTCCTGTGTGCAGGAGCCATAAGGCCGGTTCTACAATACGTCGTACATCGCTGTCGTATGTCGGAGTGCAGCCGATAGGCCAATCAGAGGATTTGTTTTTCGAGACGAATCTCCTTATTGGACCATCGACTGCGTTTCGACGTCCGACAGCGACATACGACGTATTGAAGAACAGGACTAAGAGCCATCACACACAAAATTACATAGACGCATATGCATAGCATAAGATCGTATGGACCAATAAGTATCGAATATTAAGCATCAATCATCAATATACAAAAACAATATTGATTGGCTGTCGCGCGGATTTCCGCCGTGCGGCAAGCGTTACCGCGTCTTGTGTGCAGGAGCCATAAGTCCCGATCTACAATAGGTGTAGTATGCTTTAAGCCGTAAGAAATTAACCAATCACGATTGATTATTCTTCTATAATTCGACTATGATTGGTCAATTTTTTAAAACTTAAAGCTTACTACACCTATTGTAAATCGAGACTTATAGCAAGCGCTAAATGAAGGTGCTAAGCCTATCTTATCCTAACTTACATGCTTGTTTTTTTTTCCTTTATTGATAAAGAGTTGTACAATAGGTACAGGGTCCAGAATCGAAGCCTATTTGACCCGTGCCTACATGCTTGAAGTTTCATTGTGGATGGTGGCGACTCATAGCAGAGACTTTGGAACTATACTATGGAGTGATAAGTAACGTCTAATGGGTTCGAATCTCAGCCAAGTAAGGTTTGAGTCTTGGCTAAGAACTTCTATTTTAGCTAAATGATTCATCGGGTTAGACCCGTTGTTTTTTGTTAAGTTCAAATTTTTCACTACAAATCTCTACTGTTTCTTTTTTATAAAAACTTGACGTCATAATAAAACTCAACAATATAACTATAGAATAATAAGTAACATCTAACAGGTTTGAGTCTCAGCTAAGTAAGGTTTGAATCTTGGCTAAGAACTCCAATTTTAGCTAAATGATTCATTGTGTTAAAACCGTTATTTTTTGTCAAGTTCAAATTCTTCGCTACAAACCTTAATTTCTTTTTTATAAAAATTTGACGTTGTAATAAAACGCAATAAACCTGTCGTCTTTTACTTTTTTTCAAGTAGCAAGGTTAACGTATAATTTAAATTTCTCCTAGTTCAGATAAGTAGTGGCGTTTAATCGTACAGACAGCTGAGTAATCATCAGTTGCATCCTGTAATACGCATATGTGTGCATTTTCTATAGCATATATAACATGAAATATAAATAAGTGTATATATATACTTATTACGAAAGCAGCTATCGAAGTTCGTTAGATGCTGCTGTATCGAATGATTTAACTTAGAATTTTAACTTATAAATTTTTTTGTTTGAATGATATCACCCATATAAAACTGGAAAAGAGAGATTTAGGCCAGGGAATAGTTGAAGGGAATTAAAACGTTTGGAAAAGTAGAAATAATATATCATGTACCTTAGCTTTGTTTGCTATTGCTAAACTGGCGGCACTAACTTGCACGAGTGGTACTCGATTACATACTGCATAATTGGACACAGAGTATAATAATTAGTTGGACCTAATAATTCACCAGATAAATTCTTGTCGGTTGGATGTGTCCAATTGTGCCGTGTCCCCAATCAGGATCTTTCTAGTTCTCTTCATTCTGTTTCTTCCATCAAGTCTCAACTCTATATTTCTTTCTTCTTAAGTTCCGTAAGTATATACTAGTTCAGCGATAAAAAAAATATCCTGTATACGGCAGGAAGACGCGGTAAGAGCGAAAGTCTGAAACAAATAACCGCACTCAGAGCTACACGCATAGTATGCGCACGGACGTTCGTGTCTGATTTTTCTCTCTCCCTTTTGCAAGTCGTTCCGCGGATTCGCGTCATTTCTCACACGGCGGCGGCAACGGCGGCGGATCCTTCCCTAAGTGATGCTCGCGTGTTGCATCAGCAGGATCTATCGCGTGAGGTACTACTACACAGGGAATACATGGCGCTCGCACGCGTTTCCATACATGGCGGGCGAAAAAGGGGGCCCGACGCGGGCGCGTTTTGCCGCTATCTTCCCCGGCTACGTCGACGTATCCGTGAATTTATTGCTGCGGCCTCGCGCACGGACACTGAGGCGGACGACAGATCGATCCTTGCGCACTCAGAACGGATTCGCCGTCGGAGAATCCCCTTTGGGATAACGCCTTGTCCGTCAATTCCTCGCTCTGTGCTCGCAGCGGTGACATTCGGCGCTTCGCATCGATTACTTTCAACCATCCTTTCTTGGAGGCTGCTTCAGTGCGCGATCGTGTTCCGTTGTTTCACTCAATGTGAGTTAAAATTTGTTCAATTCATTCTGTGATATTCTTTCTGCAAAAAGTGCAGTACTTTGCTCTTTTCGTCAGATGAATTCTGAAAAATTATCCACATAACACAAAACTGATCGAGAATTCTGAAAAATCATTCACATTACATCAAACTTAATCAGGTAATGATAATGTTCGATTTCTAAAATGTTAATCACAATCACGGTCCTACTCCACAACGATTTCGTCAGTTTCTGCCATCAATATTTAAACTTTAGGTTTACGCCGTGTCCAAATAATTAAATAACTGATTTATTTGAAAATCTCTCTCCCACAAGCTCATGATCTCGCAAAGAAAGCTTATGAAAAATGCTGATCGTCACAATATCAACGAGATATCGTCTCGCCGCACGATGACGCCCGTATATTTTGTATCTAATAACACGTCCCAAAGAGCTGCCATAAATTCGCCAGCACGTTCTTAATTACGTTCTCGCGCCGACCCTCGTTAAGTATGTATCAATTATTGGGTGGCACGATCGGGTCTCGCTCGAGCGCGGCGCGAAAAGATGATAGGTTCTGGGGACGCTTAAGAAAGAGGAGCGTCTTGCTCTCGTTACAGCACAAGCGCGCGCGAGCGCCTCATCCGCTCTCGTTACCGACCCTCGTTTATCGCAAACGAAGCGATATCCGGACGTCATTTAGCCGCAGTCTCGATCGTTGCTTCCCTAAAAATAATCATATCGGTTTCGGCGCTCGCTCGAACATAATTTACGGCCGATCGAATCGACTGTTGCCCTTTTTGCCACTCAAACGGAGAGAAAAAGAGGGGAGAGGGTAGAGGACGATCGATTAAGGATCGAAGAGCGTACACTTTCTCCGATCAAGTTCGAATGAAGGGGAGGGAGACATAAAAATGGAGACACGGTCGTGACTCGGACTACCGTAAAAGCCGACCTGGCGGGAAGGGAAGAGTCGCATACGTTGCATAAAAAAAGAAAGAAAAACGACGGTGTGATAAAGTGTGGGCACAAAAAGGGCGCCGATGGCTGGACGCAGGTCTCGCGTAAGAAAGAGGGAGAGATCCGACGACGTAGTAGAATACGATCGCGCGAGTTTCTTACGGCGCTCGATGGGACAGAAGATCCGCCGCAAAAAAGGACCGCCCCGGTGCTGTGCTCGCGGAATCGGCAATTATATCGCAAAAAAGGAGCGGCGAGCGCGCGGGACAAACTGCTTCCTGGCCCGTAAACAATGCCGCCAAATAAGTCGCCGGGTATAAATCTCTCCCGTTCGGGCCAGACCAGGCCATGCTCCCTCTCCCTTTCTTTTTCTCGCGCGTGCGTACGCACACACGGGGACTTCTTCCCGCATGGTAAAAAGCCAATCGATCGCTAAACTCTTTATTCTGTTCGTATCTGCGACGAGTGGGTAGACGCGCGGATTTACGAGTCCGGTTTGTTCGCCGACATATCGCGATGTAAAGTTTCTTGCCAGTACCGAGATCGACATTCGTCGATATGGAATATGTCGGAGCTGATGGTATTATGGTCAGCTGATCGATTGGCGCTTTTTGCAGAAATATTACTCGTGTAGGTGAAGACCATAGACTTATAGAATAGACTGCACTTTTTATGACGGCGACTGATAACAAGATTGAAGAACAGAGATATGCAAATGCTTTCTCAGTCATACAGCACTCTAGGAAGATTCTCTAGAAAATTCTAGGGTATAGGAGATATTTCTCGATATAGGAGAGACAAGAAACTTGATATAAGAGAAAGTGAGGCGAAAAAAGGACGCATTGAACATATGATCACTTCTTTTCCTTCGTTCTCCCCACCATTAGATAAGGAAAGTCTTTTACTCTCTATTGCCCTCTTTTAATGATACTGTCTCCATCCCTTCTACAGTAATATATAGTCTATTTTATAAATCTATGATGAAGATACATGAAGTGTACCATCGGAGACTATAAGGTTGTCCGTAATTTTTGGAGTAAATTTATGAACTTATCTTTCTTGTCCAACGAGAATATTCTCCTATTGGAAGACGAATTATCCCATTGGGCAAAATGAGGAATTCACAAACTCACCCCAAAAAATTACGGACAATCGTTTAGTTCCCGACTGTACTCGAATTAAACAAAATTTATCAATTTTCGCTTTTGTTAATTATAATGATTAAAATATGATGTTTGAACGTTCGTGTGTACGTGCATATGTGTATGGTTCTCTAATTGTATATAATCAATATATCTCGAATAGCTTTCCTTCTCCTTCTCAAGCCTTACGTCGCAAAATTTACTTTAAGATTGAAAAGATTCAGATCACGCACAGATAGCGAATGAAATTCATGCGATTAAGGGTCAAAGCGGGCATTTGGCCCACGTAATTTTCGGCGCGATAGCGCTCAGGCCCCGATTTAATCCGACGATTTAACAGACTCGCGGGCCCCGGGGAGGAGAAAACCGCCCATTCGGCTCGAGAGTGGATGGGAGCACTTGCCGCGTTAACGCTTCACACGTAATTACAATGGTCCGCGGCTAATCTGATCGGATTAATTTTTTCTGGATTCGGCCACGTTCCGTGCGCGATTATATCGGCGGCCGTTCGCGCTCTCGCACCTGGGGTTAACGTTGCTAATGGATTCCCCGGATCGCGTAATTACGGGGTGAAGCGCGAGATTTCGCGCGAGCGTGTGCACACGTCCGCTGCTTTCTATACTGTCTCGCGACTCTTTTTTTCAACGGAAAATAATTACGACACGTCTTATATCGTGCTTGTTCCGCTGGCTTTAAACTTTGCATGACAGGATACCTTCTTTTTTAAAGAAATACGATAATTAATAAGGATCCAAATAGGACGATAAATAATGAGCGATACGGCTGACGAGCCTGTGTCGCCCACGAATTCGCTCTATTAACGGGGCAGGTACAGAGAGACGACAGATGAAAACGCATCGTTAATCAGATAGGCGACCGAGAACGGGAAGGTAGCGCGGTCGCGATATTTCACTGCTGTCTTCGAATATATGCCGTGACGAAAAACCACCCGCGACATGGCGGAGAGTGTCAGTAATATCGGTTGATTTACGAAGTCACGAATCGAATAATTGTTTTCATAAGCAAATGGTATGTGCTTACAGATATCATATTTAACTATATTTGTAGTTTCACGAATGGATTTTCCTTCATTTATAAGCATTATTTATAAGTTAGTAGTATAAAAAAAAAATATCATTTATTTTGTATTGTTTATACACGAAATGAATTTCGAGTAACTGAATGGAGACCAGACGAAAAATTTGCTAATGAGAAATAATAACTTTGTTATCTTTGTTATTACTGTAAACATATGTCTGAACATTTAGCTGCACTAAAACTTGAAATAACTAATTGGTTGAATAGAAACCTCCTGCAGGAATCTTTTTGTTTCTATAATCGAGTTTCTGTTCTTCAAGTAACAGAAAATTAACGGAGTTGTTTTTCCCATGTTTGTGATGCTCTGTACATCAATATTATCCATGTATTGTCGCGAATTGAATGCGACATTATACTTTTGAATCATCTGCGGGTTTAAATTGGTAGCATGCATGTCAAGAAGCGGAGTTCTAGCCGGGAGAGGGCGAGAGAGTTCACGCAAGTATGAACGTTATAATATTTACGTTATGAATCTGTAACTTTTTGTTTTTCTGAAAAGATCGGAAGACTTGAACATTGGATGTCTACAAGGAATCTTAAGGAAAGTAAGAAATATACAATTTTCTTCAGTTCTATGTAGTTCCGAGACTATATTACTCTCGTCATCGATCTTTGCGAAGACGCTTTAATTATTTTAATTAATTTAATATAACCGTGAGTTTAGCTTAGTATATAATATAAATCCGAGTTTAAATATATTTTTCTAAATTTCGATAGAAAGATGTCGAGTTCAGTCGTTAGAAAAGAGTCCGCATAGCCTTTTTTTGCACAGAACTATGCTTCTTTCTTTCGACCGATTACAAAGCGTCTAAAGACGGCTCCTCTTTCTAACTCTATATTTGCCATTGAATCGTACTTTATTCACCGAGAGCCGCTCATGATGGGCAAAACTCGCGGTGCCGCGTTCGGATAACGAGTCCGCGCACAGGATCGTTCGTCGTGGAGAGCTCGTCCTCGCTGTCGCGAGCCGTTTCTCTGCACTCGATGGGCATCAAACCAGCGGCCAGAGAGGCGCTCCTTTAAAGGCGCTCCCTCTTCTCTACCTCGTCTTTGTAAGTCGCGGCTAGAGGCTCGGCATAAAGAGTCAACTTTGTAACAGAACCGATCATAAACGTTGCGTCCCCGTATCCTTCCTTCTCGTATGGGCATCGGGCATAAATCTCCGTCGGATGAATGCCGGGGCATAACCGCCGCCTCTCTAACGGGGGCCCCCGCGAGAGAACAAAGTCGGGCCCATTAAAAGAACGCACAAAGTAGCTCCTCGTCGCGAACACACATCGTCTGCCCGTCCCGCTAATAAAACGTTACAAATTCGTCGCACAGGGGGTAGTTTATGGCGCACGTGAAGCCTTCATCGTGAGGAATCGTCTCACGTGCGATTTACGTCCCACAGTGGCGAATTAAGCTTCTCAGAGGCCATAGAATGTTTTTCCAGTCTTCTCTAATCTAATTACGCTAGTAAAAGTTGAAATTGAAAATCTCGGGCGAAATAGTATATCATCATTTTTATTAAAGACAGTATTTTTTTTTAGTGAGAAATAAGTTTTCACGCTTCGAAGGGTCAAAAATGCGTGCATTGTGCGCCCTTGCGCTAATACGACGGATTTTTATTCCCACGCTTTGCTTTGTGCGCTTCGCGCGCATCATGCGTACACGCGTGTTCCGCGCTCGTTCGTCGCGTTAACGACCGCCGTGCGCTTCACTGCTTAACCGCTGATGCGAGCTGAATCGATTTGAATTCGTGGAAGAAAAAAGGCCCACTCGGTCTCCTCCGAGTCGTGCAGAATTTTATTCGCGAGTCTTTATTGTGCTCGTCTCGGAATTATTTACAGATAACGCGATTATATGATGGTAGCGGCTTTTATGCGACTCTAAAGTGTGTGCGATGATCGCGTTCGCGCGCGCGAGCTTTCTTTCTTCCTCTTTAAATGCGGGTATACGACCATCGTCGTCGAGTCTTCGCCGCGCCACGTCGAATAATAAAACGGAAAGGGAAGTTGCAAATTGTGCTTTACAGTCTTCCTGGACGTTACCGACGTGACAGTCACGAGGTGCTTTATTCGGGTATAAATCCTATTGGCGGTTCTTTCGGGCGACACTTGAAATCGTTGCGTCTATATTACCGGCGCCTTCTTCGACGCATTGAAATTGTGCTTCGCCATGTACGTTTATTTCGCGATCATATCTTCCATTCCGTCGCGTCCGAGAAGTACGAAATGACTGCTTATCGATATCGATTACACGATTAATTTAACAGCTCACTTTGTGTGCGGCGCGTAACAATGTTCAGTTCAGAGTTGCAAAAATATCAATTAATTTTTTCTCAATTTAATTATTGATTTGACCAAATATATTTTAATTTAACTAATTACTTTTTTTAATCAATCGTCTATTAAACAATGAATTTTTAATTGAATTTGCTGGAAACAATGGTTAGTTAAATGGCCAATTGAATTGGCTCATATTAGTCGACAATTAAATACGATTAAAATAAAATTAAAAAATAACTAATTACTTGTAATCCTGATTTAGTTCGTATTAACGTTAGTGTTGGTGTTTTTTTTTATATTTATTATAAATGTACGCGTCGAAAAAAAGATCCCGATGAATGGTTGCGCCATGTTGTTCGAATGAAAGGATCTTAACCTTTTCATGAACCGCGTTGCCCGATTTTTGGACGTTTCACGATTCCACGAGGAATCGTTGCGTCGGGCGGGAGATATCGGAGGGAGAGAAAAAATCGCTCGTTTCAATCGGACGGATGGGGTAAAAGAGCGGACAATGGCGCCATTGTACGTCAAATTTTTATAAGGATTCTCAAGATTCTCCATTGTGCGAAAATTGGGGGCTTACGCGTCGCGGGAATTGCGGGAGTAGAAAGGGATAGCGAAACGGGTTTCTGGATCGTAAGAGTGTAAAAGAATTGATCTTTCTACGGTTTCGTGCTTCCGATAGAAAAGTGTTTCTTATGCTACATCGCGACGTGCATCTGTCCATCTGTAAACTCGACGATGTCAGGAATGAATAAAATGGACACTTTTTATGAGAACATACGTCTTGGCGCAACTGCACCTTTTGCCGATCTCTAGAATCGGCCATACCATAGTCTAGATGTTTGGAAAAAAACGAAAGTATTTAAAATTAAGACCTTGATAATAATTCCTAAGTTAAAAAATGGAATGCAAAATAATGGATTTCAGTATGTGAGTTAAGTTAGAAGAATACAAATAAGAATACAAATAATAACTTATATTTTTCAAGTAATTTGGATTTTGTTTTAAAACGCCAGTTAAAACATTAAGGCACGTATACCATAGTAGTTACACTACCATGTGAAGTCATGTGTAACTGATTGTATTTTTGTCGTATGTTCAGTAGAAGAATTAATAAAAATAAGTAAAAAATATACATATTTCGAATTATATTTATTTATCGTACCTGCCGTATATATTAGCTTAATTATCACAGATTTTGTATGATCAATAAAAGATTGCAATAATCAATATATTAAAAACTGGATATTTGGGTTCGTAGGAGATTTTGTTATAACATTAATACAAAGTTTATTTTAAAAAATCGCAATGTTTTGCCATGAACACTCGCGGTCGATCAATATTTGGACCGATCGAGATCCGATAGCGGATCAATATTTTCAAATAACCGGTTAACCGGAGGGTTAGAGATCGACTTTCCCCTTCCGTTCCAAGATCTATGATTACGAGGGGAAGAAAATCCTTTCGGGGTTCGACAAAGCGCCGTCCGAAACGCCGCGTGTCATTCCTGCGTCTAACAAAGCGCCATTGACGGGCCGCAGCCGAATAATATAGAATTTCCCGAAATCTGGATTTTCTTGAAAGAATAGAGGGAGTCCAGATCGAGGTTCCTTAAGGGTTCGCTGCGTTCGAAGGTTAAACGGGGGAGTCGGGATTCACTGGACCTTACCCTTGGTAGCACCTGTTGGGAAGATCTTTCTGATCAGCTCCCACAGACGGTCTTACGTGAACTTTCTCACGACGGGCGATTTTCTCTGTTGCACAAAGATCGCGCACTTGGTATAGCTGTGCTTAATAATATAGACATCAAACCAGGAAAGAGATACGAGATAAGAGATGAGTTTTTATTCTCTAAATTTCTTCGGATAGACTTCAATTTCAAAAGTAGAGAGACAGATCATCTGAATTCGATTAACTTTTCACGTGAAGTGAATCTTCCACTCTGCATTATCGAGTGATTATTTTCATTCGAAATTGGAGACAGAATCTGATGTTACAGGAATAAATTCAGTCTAATCGATTGAGGTATTCCCTGGTATGGATTAAGAATCTGAATTTAAAGTTTAAGCTTAATTATTCTTGCGACTCTGAATGGTTGTATTTTCATTATTGCTTCGAGTGAAATTTCACTCCAAGAAATTTACAGAGATCTCTCATAGATATTCTTAATATCTCCAAAGATATTCTTGATGATGCCAATCAATACATTCAAATGTAATTTCGTCAGTAAAATTGAAAAAGTCGGAAGATTTTTCGTGTTTTTCAAGAAAATATCCCATCTGAGCGATATCGAATAAATAACTCGCACAGCGAGGGGTAACACTAGAGTAACGTCCGAACGTTAGAGGGCACTTAAAAATACAAACCATTGAGCGAGTCGATATAGCCAATAAAATCCCATAGTGTACAAAATATAAGGAAATGCCTACGGTCGAAGTGCCACCCACGCAGCTTGAACGTTAATTCGTCTCGCACTCCCGCGGGCTAGTAGCGCGGCAGTGCGATTGTCCCGCAACAAAATCGCACGGTTCTTTTCCACCAAGGACTCGATAGTATAGGTTAAACGTAGACTACACTCTAGGTAACCGAATAACAAAGCAAAACGAGAGAGCAGAATACTCGCGCGACACTTTAAGGCACCTCGAAGTTTCACGACTTCGCTCAGGTGTACGTATGTATGCGCGCGAGCACGCGCGCACATTCATTTCACTACACCGTAAAAATTAATCCGATCGTTAAGGATCGTCGTAACTGTCAAAATATATGGCCTCGTATAACAGTCGGGCAAAAATCTTCCGCGGAAGTGCGTGAAATAATTACCGTCGTGAAGCCCGCTCGGAGCATTAGGGATGCCCCAGGCGACTGTTTCTCGTGGGTTAACGGATAGCGATTGTATAAATGCCTCCCATACGGTAACGTTACTATCGGCAACATAATGCATTCTTACATAATACTGGAACAATTGCGGCTTAATGACTAACGAGCATATTTACGATTTGTGCTTTATGATCAACATATGAGACGTATGAGCTTAATGTCAAGACGTCAATGAAAATTATTTTGGCCAAAAATAAATACACGAAATATGAGAGATTAATTATTTTAATATTTAAAATTTTTGTAGTGTGCAATGCTTAATCTGGCTTCCGGAAAACAAATTCATGAAAGCATCAACTTGGAAACCAGATTAAAAGCACATACATTAACTATTTTCTTTATAAAATTTATTCATTAAAGGAAAAAATACTTTAAAGGAAAAAATACCTTAAGAAAGAGGAGAAGACGGGAAATAAAATATATATACAATTTCTAAAAGTGAAAATTTTTCTATTTTCTCTCAAAGTAGTGCTCTGTGTATGAATACATGTGAAGTATACTATTTTGTGTATGGGTGTCACGCTTTCTAACTACTCTCAGCATCGAGTGCCCTTATTCGTACACTTAAAAGTCGAGAGCTTAGTTTATATCAGAACTCTAGATAAGTCGCGCGAACACGTGCGCGTCGATAATCTCAAGAATCTCCCATATTTTCGTAACAGTCGCGTTTCCTTCTTTCCCCGAGCAAAGTGCACTTAAATCGTTATACTGAAATGTATCTAGTTCCATTATCTCTAACGATTTCCTGCGTTTATCTCATCGACGCCCGCTTCGGCTCCTCGAGGACGATATGTCGCGACATAACTCCTTTTTGCTTAACTACGAAACGTTCCGGTGGGCGGAGAAATCGATGATCCAGATCGAGATTACTAATGGATCCGGTCCGACCACTCGATCGGAATATCCGTGCATAATTCGGGTAATCGAATCTACCAGGGTAGTTAAAACAAATTGGGTCAGAGGGAGAGAAAGAGAGAGTACCGGAACAAAAACGTAACAACGAGCCGATTCATGACTAGTCATCGTTGTTTTTCGTATCGTTGCCGTTCGCTTTTCGAAGCCGTAATTAAGTAAATGCGTCCGCCGCTAAAAAATCCAAAGTACATCCTGCTTTTCGTCGGGTCCGCGTCGTCGCTTTCGGCGTGCGCTTTAAATGCCCTGAACGCGGGCATTGGTCCGTCCGCGAGAATCGATGGTGCGATTCGCTCATATGTACGCGGTAAGAATCTCTCGGATTTATATTTCACGGTAGTGCTTACCTCTCGGGACCGATCGCAAGCCATAAAGCTGCGATGGATCTCGTGAATCGTTATCGGGAAGGCGGTCTCACGATAAATCGCGGGTGCGGCGCGCGCGCGCGCACGAGAGAGAGAGAGAGAGAGAGAGAGAGAGAGAGAGGGAGAGATCGGTATGATTAGGCGCGAGGGGAAGCGGCAGATCACAGACAGGAAATCGCGATAGCGGCCGCGGAGATTCCAGCCGGCGTTATAACATTTCACGAACCGGAAATGCAATATGGCAGACGCACGTGGGCAGCCGCGTAAGCACTACTACTACTACTACTACACACGGCGCGGCGTAAAAGCGGCTGCCGATGTTTCGCTCCTCGTCGTGAAATGAATAAAAGATGCTGTGCGCCGGCAGCAGCGCGTCACTCGCTCATTAACGCAAACACTGCACTCTTCAGCGCCGAGAGACTTAAGCGTTAACGCGAGAACGCTTTTAGAAGAGGAGAGATGAGATGCGGGCAATCGATCGTGTTTCGACACGTACAGGGTCGTGAGCGCCTTTCTATGGAGATCTTACCCGCACTGATTTAAAATTGGTAAGAACAGATGGTGTTTACTCCCTTTCCTCTTATATTGATTTTCTGGAATTGAAAAAGAATATTTTTTATCCCCGGTTGCTCTATAGATTTGTTCTACGGAAAGCCTGTTTTTGAAATTTTCTTATCGCAAGGCTATATTTTGACTTTAGACTCGAAAAGAAGACGGAAAAATAGGATTTTTACTTTTGGAATATTTTAAAAATTTTTTGAATTATAGGTAAAATCCCTTTAAGATTTGTAGAAAGAACGAAATTTAGCGTACAACTAAAAAACAATCAGTAAAACTAGAAACGAGAACAACGAAGTTGTGAACTTCGACACGGCGATACCGACGCTTCTCGTTCCAAGTAATCAATGCCGGAAATGGAAGTTTCCCAGATCCGTGTGCTACGGCGCAAAGCGCGCGCTAATAATCGGGCCTACTGTTTATGACGGCTTACAGCGGCACCGCCGCTGTGAGAGAAGCCGGGAACACCAACGACGACGACGACAACCGTGGCAGCGTGACGACGATAACCCAGAACGGGAGGCCAGGCGGAGGCAAAGAGGCAGACCGGCCTCCTCCGCCTGGCCTTCCGACCGAGCAGAACGTGTTCGTCAAAGAGTTTCATTCAGCCGCGCGGCAAAGTTCACTCGCGCGGACACGTGTGGCTCGCCCCGCCAGACCGGCATTGTAAACGAGGGGATTTATGCCCTTTCGGCGACGTGCTCTTCGAAGGCTCTCCGATGACGCGTTTCCTCCTAACTGCATAAACTCTCGGCAAACGACGGGGTAAAAAGTGGAACGGAAGGAAAAGCGTTTCGATTGAAAACGAAAGGGACATACACGATGACGAGACGCGATGATTAGGACTAGGAGGGGGAGGGAAGAAGCTGTGTGCTGGGAGGAACTACGCAAAAAAAGTAAAGTGTCCTGATTTCATGGCGGTAACGTACAGGATGACGTGGCAATTCGCGCGCGTGCACCACCCTTCCTAGGAATCAAATTATTCCTGACGGCTTAAGCAGCGACCAAGTGGTTTAGAAGTCTAGAAGCGTGCAAGAAATAAATTATGAGCGTCCAACTCCGCGATAGAAAGCACGATAAGCTTGCGTAGGAATGCCTCGGGATCCCATTGTCACTGCCTGCGGGGGGAATCAATCTGACCGTCACGATCGGGAATCTCGCGTCCTAAAAGCGGGAGAATCGACGCTCGAGACATCGAACGTGAGCACGATCGATAACACTAACGTCAATATACGGGGTGACGTGCGGGAGTGTGTCTTTTGTATGTCCGAGCTAAAAGGACCGCAGAGACGACTCTCCTGGACGCACGACTATCGAAAACATCGGAATGTCAACGAACGCGCCTCTTCATTATGTTTGGTCCACTAAATGCACAGATCCTATCGATATACCACTTCCGAATTGCATTTACACGTAAGCGAGATTTTCTTCCTATTTATTTGGACGTTCCGGTTGTTCGCGGTGGAATAATCGCAATTTCGTATTTCTCTAAGTACGTCTTTTATTTCAGGAACAGATTTTATCGCAAAACTTAGTACACTAAATTAGTCTCGGTACCGGGTTAAATTGGCTATTAATCCGGAGCGAAAAATGATGGTTACTTATAAAATATATACTTTTAATAGTTTTGGAGTTTCCGCAAGAAGTACAGTATCGCATTATATCTATATACGAAGAGGAGAGAACGAGAGAATCAAAAGGCTCAATGCGTTTTGTTTAAGTAAATGTAAGGCTTTATTGCACCACATAGCTCTGTATATAATTTCCATTTTAATCTACATCAGAATTCATATCAAGACATTGTTATCGAATCCTTTAACGCGACATTGATTGAAGAACTTCCTTTGTGCTACGATATCTAAGAACAGACTCCCGTAGGAGATGAGAAAATCAGGGAGTGAATGCGGTCTTTCACGCCACGTTAGATCGCCGGGGAACAGCGGGGGACGGATTTGAATTAAAGCTGTAGGCGCGTAGGTGGATCACTTAGCCGCCGCGGCTTCCGTATTTTCCGACACAGCGTTATCGCGCCTTTTACGGGATAAAGAATGACAGTGGCCGAGAGGATTGCGCCGATCTCTAGTCCGGCCCATCTTGGATATCTCACTTCGGTGCGCCTTGCCGTCGTTGGAAGTCGACGAGGCGTCCCCAGCACGCGAGGCGAACAGAGGCGAACTCTCGCGTGGGTGTAGTAACGGGTATCGAGTAGCTGGGCCGCGTTTATTTCACGTTACTAGGCGCACCGCATTAAGAGCCGCCTAATAAATTCACGGTGGACAGAGCGAGCGTCCGGAATGAAATATGAACGTATCGTCAGGTTTCCTTCTCTGTACGGACGATCGATGCGACCCAATGACGTATATACATAGACTAAGCATTCCTATACTTCTGCTGTAGCAGCAGAGTGAAGCCGGAAGTTGGTAGTTTAAAACAGAATGAGAAAGTTGATTTGCCTCTAGTGCTTTCTCACTCTACCCTATAGAAAGAATATGACCGCTGTCAAACTGTCAAGTGCTATATATAGTTTAGTGCAGAATTAAAAGAATAAAACCGTATATTTCATTTATCTCGACATAAAATTGATATTTATAATATTTTATGCTGTGTATAAATAATCACAGCAATTGTTCTTATTCTGTTCTCATTCCACTGTCAAATGAAAAAGGTTAGGTTGCTATGAATCACGGGATACAGTTCTTGGATAAGGTTTAGTGCTGTAAATAGTTGCATTTAGTGCTGTAAGTGCTTCAGAGCTGCGAATGAATCAATTACATTGCTTTTTAATGTTTTAAGATATTTGCAGTGTTAAACGGACTCTACTTCTTGACAGTTAATAATATAGAGTGAAGAAGCACTAGGAGTAAATCAACTTTCTTACTTTGTTTTAAACTGCCGACTTCCGGCTTCACTTTGCGAACAGAATGCTTAGTTTATGTATATACGTTATTGATGCGACCAACCATCGTCTCATTGCTTGAACCGATTTCTCGTTTTCTAGCATCTCCGCATACGACCGTGATTATTCTCATCCCGCAATTATTCACCTGCGTACAATTTTGTTCTCTCCTGTTCGAGTAAACGATAGACGTATAGCAGCATCGTGAGAATGCAAATATTTAGTTTATGATTACTTTGGATTTATAACAAAGAAGGAATCATAGAAGTTGAATTTGTTTTGAAAACTTTTTTCTTCCTTCTTTTGCTACTCAATTTCACCAAAAAGATATTTTCTCTCTCGCGTTTACTTTAATAAATAAATAAATAAATACTATAGCTGCTACAGTGTTAATAATAATCTCATATACATATTGTGACTCTCACACTATTTGGTTAGAACAACAAAAAATATGGTTAATGTCGAAAGTGGGCGAGTGACAGAACGAATAAGTGATCTCGTATAATGCTGTTCCGCTATTCACGACAGGGTGGGCTACAGGTATCATGTGATCGTGCTCGAATATCATCAGTGTTTCGGGGTTGATATCTCAAGCAGGTGATATCTCATTGATACTTCGTAAAAAGGGCTTGCCCAAGCGAGCGTTCCAGACCGAAGAAAGGCTGTCCATCTTCACGTCCGTCAAACGTACATCGAGTCACAAGAGCGAGCGATGAGGACCCATTGTTGCCGGGGCTTCGAGAGTCTCCCTTTCGCCATGTTCGAGGGCGGAAGAGCGGTCTCGAAGATCGCTCGTTAAGCGGATCCATTCAACAAGGGGCCACTTCTCCGATGGAACAAAAATGTTTGCCGCCCATAGAACAAAAGTTGACGCCACGACGCACATGCGGGATGTTTGCCGTCTCGATTCTTCGCAGATCAACGCGCGCGAGTTTACCTTCGTGAGATATAATTACCTCGTGATATAAAGACGTCTGGACGCGCGAAACAATCTTTCATATTGAGGTTGGGCTTGTCACGGGGAAACACGCAGATCGCGCAAGAAATAACATGATGGGAATGAGCGGAAATGTTAAAACCGGAGAGCACGGAAAAATATTTTCGCTGGCTATGATTTATCGCTCGGCGCGGGCGGTAAGACAAACGGACATCTGCCCGAGATGGGAATTAATGGACGAGCTTTAGCGGTCGTAAAAGCAGATGTCGCGATGGTAATTAGAGTTAAAAGACACACACGTCTAGTCGATGAGCGCCTGTAGGCGTGGCGGTTGTTTCGTTTGAGCGGATTCACGCTGGTACAGTTGCTTCTCAGCTGTAAATTCGAACTAATCATGAGCTAAGCATTCGCTACGCGGTGCTACGCGTCTGACAGGTTTACCCAAACGGAAGGGAACAAACTCCATGACTCGTCTCGAGAGCTATTGGGACGCGCGTGAAAAAGACTCGTTCGTTCTATTCATTCGTTACTTGATGCCACTTTTCGTATCTTTTCGCGAGAGCCCTTGACAGATTTGACTTGAGTGAAGAATGATCTCCTTAAATTCCTGTCTTGAGTATTGAATCTAATTTTGACTTTGAAACGTTGGATTTAATGTTTTACGTTGTGAATTTAATTTTATTTTGAGTTGCCCACGATAAATTTAACAATTCTGCTTGACGACCTGCCGATTCCGAAAGACTCATAAATCGTATTTGTATGCGGGACGAGTCAACGGCTGATTCTTGCCATTGATGGCTTCGAGAGTTCGCTGCTTAACGACCCCTCGATCGTTTCTCCAATAATGAAATTCCACGGTGACGTTATCGTGTAGGAAATGAGCTACGTGATTGTCATACGTGCTGAACAGGCTGGCGAGATGTCGAACGTCCTTCCGAGGTTGTCGCTGTCCATTGTCGTCAATCGTATACACACGAATTGGTGGGAATAAGATTCGTGACGGAATCTATCCTGCCTGTCATTGTTTGATGCGTTCGCCGACGAGACAATGAAAGGATGAAGGGATTGCTTTCATTCGATTGACGATTCTTACAGGATGGCCGACGTATGCTTCTTGCTTTTCCCTTGCTTATAATGGAAGAAAGAAACTTCTTTGTTTTACACATGGCGAACGAACGAAAGCTAAGTCGTTACGAAGGTGGAGATGCTGTTTGTTTTATTTTTGTTGGCGGTGTCTCATGTAGCGGTACGATTGGAAGTTTTTTCATAGTCATTCGTCCGGAATAGTGGCACGCGTTCTACATGATCGATTCGAAATTGATTTGCCGATTGATCCGATGTATTTAAAAAGGATAGGCGACCGTGCGTCTTCCTTTTTCGATATGGCGCTCCGTGCGCGATGCCCATTGAGATTAGAAGCCCGGCGGTACGGTTGATTGAATATCACGTGGGCGGACAAATGAAACGATAGTATAGGTAGGAGTGTAACTGAGTTACTCAAGCACGAACGGCTAGATTGACACGCATTACGCGTAAGTGAAAGCTGCAAGAGCTATTTAACTTTTTATTCTGATGGCGTTACTCTCTTGGCAGACAAATTTCTACTAAAAATACCATCATACGCAAATCGATATTACTGAGTTTATATGTGTCATGACTGCGACTTGCGTTACAATCTGTCGCTGCACGTACACCCAGAAGGAGAACTCTAGTTGCAAGGTGCTACTTCCTGTAATGTCAGATTCTCAGCGAGAACTTCTGTCGAAAGAATATTTTTCTTCTAATGAAATGGACTATTAATACTTGGAAACTCTTAGATATTACGTTAATTTAACTTCCCTTTGAATAAAAATATATTAGAGATTTGTTATGAATAGGAATATTTTGAAGTGAAATATGTTTTTTGTAAGCAAAGTGCTCTCTTACGCGCGATACAAGACGTGACAAGTAAAACTTGTATTATAGATAAAAGATGAAATTTCTTTAATTTTAAGAATATTATTCTTAGAATATCTTCGTTTTGATTATAGAAAAGTCCTCTTGAAGCCATACATAAAAGTAAAATCCTTTAGGATTTAGAGAATTTCATTAAGGATGAGATTATATTTTTTTTGGGTGTATTATTGTTCCCTCCCCCCGGTTGCATAACGTAATATAATTATTGTTACATATAAGGATATGATATGATTACTATTACATACAACGATGATGATGATAAATGATAAATCACGATAATTTCATCACGAAGTAGAGACATACACATCGAATCATCGTGTTGTTTCTCGAGGACGCGAAATAAGCGCGAAGGTGCAAGGGAGGGCCACAAGAGAGATATTTCAGTGGGATGACATCTGCATATTTTTATATCACGGACTGCCGAGAGATAAACGCACGCACGTCGAACCCTTTGAGCCCGTAGTGGGGCATAAAGTATCCTCCGCAGGATCGTAAAGCATGTGATATCATCTTCGTGGCCGACCGCCAGTTGGAGGCTTTTGTCTCTTTGCGAGCTGTTGTGTCGTGGCATTGTCTTCCGGCCGTTCTTTATGGGCCCCGAATCTTCCAGCGTGCGCCAATAGCCCAAGAAATCGAAGGGCGGCCGTATATATCTTTTTTATTCACCAGATCGTTCCGGTCCGAGTGGAAGGTTGCATCTTCCCTTCCTCTTCCACCTTCCTATCTCGCCATTCCTTTTCGTTATTTCTGCTTTATGTATTCCGAGGTCCACATTTGACAAAAAAGCCTTTCTTTCACTTCCGGTAGATCATCTACTCTAAGTGAAACAATTGCAATAAGTATTTTGGATTCCAGATCTTCAATGCAAAGTTCCCAATATCATATCGTTAAGACTCATCTACAATAATCGCAATGCCGATCACAGTCAGTCACAACAGTCGTCGCAGTGATCGCAAACTCATGGCATAAATTTGTTTGAAATTGTAACAACCAATCAGAGGCGTCAGTGTTCATAAAGCTGTAACATTGATTGATTGTTGCAACTTCAGCCAAGTTCACGTCATGAGCTTGCGATCATTGTCGCAACGAGAAATCGGTCGCGCGTTTCTCATATGTCGCGAAACCAAAGTTAATGCAAGTTAGGTGGTGATTCCTCAGGAACATTCATTAGGATAATGCGTGAAATACACGGCCGTTCAGCACCTTGTAAGGAATATTTAATTACCGTAAGTCTCCGGGAGGGCAGTCCGTTTCTCATCGAAAGGGGAATTTCAAGGAGAACGTGCATCACGCCGGTCGTATATCGCGCGGCGATATCGCGGAAATTCGCATTGCATGCGGAAATTATGCGCTCTCGAAAGAGCGGCGCCGGTCCGCGAGAGCGCCCGGGTGGCTCGGCACATTTGAAAGTTAAATTCCCACCTTGGGAATTCAACGATGCAGCGCGCTGCGCTCGCCGAGGGCGCGCTTGCACGTACGTACGCTCGCGCGTACTGTACGCGCGTGTGTCCACGCGCTGCATTCAGATGCGTCCGCCGTGTCCGGCGCGGCCCTTCGTTCGGCGCGCTTCCATCAATCCGCCTTGACATGCAAATAATTCGTGGAAAAAATCGCCCGGGCATGCGGCGCGGACGTTACAATTAATCACGCGACCGTGGCCGCAACGCCGCGCGTCCGGCTACCGGAGTTACAATTTGTTATGGCTGACAGGCTCGAGCCGCGGCTTCGAGCGCGTTGACAATGCGCGGCTTTTTTCCCTACACTTCGCGTCGTCGATGTTACCCGTCCGTTGTCCGTCCGTCTCGACGTTGCCGCGGGATGTCGGCCGTTGGATCGATCTCCTCCGAAGGTCTCTCGTTCTGGTTGGAAAAAGAAGGAAAAAATTCTCGACATCGCCGATTCCGCGACATGTCGATTTTATCGCGGTATGCGAATCAAAGTTTCTGAAATGAGCCTTTTGTACTCGAATTTTTTCATGTAAAGTTCCACTTTAAAAGTACTCCTTCAAGCCAATAAATGTATTCTTTATTAAAAGCATTCTTCATTAAAATGAAAGCAGCAAAATCTTATTTCCACTGGTCAAGATCAATGGGAACTAAGACAGAGCAGTGAAGGGAAAGTATATCCATTGAAAGCCAATAAATACTTACTGATTATCAGTAAGATACTCTTTTTATTAGATCCAATTGGAAGCATTTTCATTAACCTAGTTTATAGGGATGTCGGAGCCATGATTATTATTAGCTTTCATAATTTACAAATTTTCCTTATTTAGCTTCAGCGGAATTGCAAATCCTTGTACAGTGTAAATATACGGACGTTAAAGCATGGCGTTACAGTTCATGTGTTGTACGAAATGTAAGAAAAGTTTTATAACCATCATTTTGTATGACCTCTGTAGCTGAACCTGCAATCTATTTTCGCTTTGTGTAAAAAAATGGAGAGTTTATCGACATGTCTTCACTTTTAACACTACGTCGACAGTTTGAATTAACACATTTTATTTTAGAATAATTATTAGTCTTGAATATTTTTTTTCTCTGAATACTTTTTTTTCTTACAATATTCCAGTGAATTTTTACGGTTTTAAATGAGATACATTCAGAGGGACTCAGAGAATTACAACGATTTTGTCTCGTTTGATGCGTTTTCAAAGCACTACGCAGTCTCGTTCGTGAACGTTATATACGAAACAGTAATTTTATTACCGTTCATTTACATCGCACGTGCAGTCTCCTGGTTGAGTTGAGGCTCTTACGGCGCGCAAGATGCGAGGGCGAACTGCTGGTGCATACATGTGCATCGACGTGCATCCTACGGGTACGCAACGTTGACCCGGACATGGATCCGACTACCTATCACGGACCTTGGTGCGTGGGTTCGTGCCGCAACTTGAGTACGTTGCGTTAAAAAATAAAAACGAGTTTGCCGTGCGAAACCTACGATCGAAGTATTAGAAATCGAAATTAGACTCGTTTCGTCCCTTCTGACAGCAGTATCTTCTAACATGTATAAATTTTCGACCGAAGGAACCAGGCGTCTTTTCACGTCTTCTCTTTTTAGAAGCTTCATATTTCTTGTCACGACGTTGCCGTGTGGAAAATTTCAGTTTTGAAAATTCCGCTTTCTCGTGCCAGAACGAACCGATTCATTAATCAGCCCCACGGTCAGCCGCAATCTATATTTATATATATATATATACACACACACATATATATATATAAGTTAAATATTGATTCAACCCCCCGCATACGTTCCCGTGTGCCATGAATATATTGCGCGCGCTCCGGTGCGCGCCGATCAAGATTAATGTATCTATATGCGTCGATAGTGCGATCGGCGCCTTAATGCGCCGCACGCTGTGCGTGAATGCACACGGGGATGAAGATAAATATTTGTACTGACGAGTCAAAACTTGCGGCAACCGCAATCAGACGTCTATTAGTTTGCGATGACTTCGTACGACCGAGGTTACTCTCCTTTCTCTATCTATCTCTCGTTGTATCGAGAATCTCCTATTCCCTTCGTTTTACTCTCTCTTTCTCTCTCTCTCTCTCTCTCTCTCTCTCTCTCTCTCTCTCTTTCTCTACCTTCATGCAGTAAAAGCCTTGCGGGCCAGACATCCTATTCAAATGTAAATCAATGTCGCTTAGCGAAGGTTCGTAGTTTCACGATTGACGCTTTTTCCGCGAGTGAGAGTATTCACCGTGAAAGATAAAAATAATGTGTCATCGCCACATGTGGCATAAAAGGAACGCGTATTTGCATACGTTTTAGCTCATCTCGCTGATTGCGTCGAAGATGCATTGCCATCGTGAGATTCTTACTGTCGCGTAATCCGAAGTAATCCTACGCACGAAAATTACTTAAAAGTTTCTAAATAAATGATCAAGAAACACATTAATCTGCGCAGAAATTATTTGTGAAAAATTCGCAGCGATCATATTTCACTAATTCTCAATTTCAATCAACAATTTACCAGCAGAAGATAGAATTGAATTTTTTAGAATGTATTATTTATTTAGGATTTTTATCTATATGAATTTTATAGTAAAAGGAATAATTAGATTATCTCTTTTAAACAAATTTTGGAAGATTTTCATTAAAAATTAATTTCCACAACTCATAACTTGTATTTGGTTAATTTTTTGATCGAGTACTTTAAAAGAACCTTATTTAATCATTGAACTTGGTAAAAAAATTATCTTTTTACCGTCGTCAATCGATAGATTCGACGCGAATACCTCTCTCGGCTGAAATTGCATCGTTGATTCAAAACGATTAAGGACCAGGATAAAGAAATCACCCCAATCTCTTCTTCCCACGGCTGGCATAATACTGATAGATGGGACGTTACTTTCACGTTCGTGAGAAGGGAAGGGGGTATATCTAACGTTCGAATTTATCAAAATCATTTTGATACCTACTCGGCACAGCATGACGTCACGCGTCACGGCGCACCGGCTGATCCGTCATTACGAGATTTGCATACGCCGATCAGTCAACGGTAGAGATTCTGATTCCTCCCTTTTTTTCAAAAGGGGATTTGCATATTTGCGTCTCTTTCGATTAGCGAACCGCTCGAGGGTTACGAGAGGAAAAAATTAACGCACAATGCCGCGAATTCATTATAGTTTCCAGCGGAAAGTCGGCAAATGGATTTCTCTCTCTCTTTTTCTCTCTCATTCGATGTCTACTATTACCACGCCTTTATCATTGAGATGAAGCGGTAACAAAATAATACAGACTTACGGAGAGCATACTTTTGCGGCAGACAAGAGAAAGCAATTACGTGCTGCTCGCAGGAGTGCAATTTATCTTTTAGGTTATTGCGATTTTATGGCGTATCAGTGATGCACGTCTGCACTCAAAAAACGCTCCGTTACGAGAGCATTAACGGCCGTGTAAAATGATCTCCGACGCTCGCTCTCTCTCTCTCTCTCTCTCTCTCTCTCTCTCTCTCTCTCTTCTCGATCTATATCGTGGTATGCAACGTCAGCGACCACTGCAAATTTCTCGATTAATTCACCTCGAAATCGATAGCCCTACAGCGTCAGGGACGATCATAATTTTGTGTTCGCTGTTGCGGCTACGCATTGCACTTGTCTATCTTTAATCTTGTCTACTTAAGATCTGTACAAAGTAATTCGATCTTTTCTTTAAAAAAATATAACAAATTAAAATCAATAGTTATCTCATCATATACTGTAGGCCTATTAAATTAATGGACATACGTCTCTAATGATTTTACAAGAGTTATTAATTTTCTTGTTGAAGAAACGCGAAAAGTGCAAGCAAGATCTTTAAAATGTAATTAAATCCTTTTACAACTATCGGAAGGCTATCAATAAAAAAAATCGACAACATCATCATTATTATCACGCGTGCAGAAATTTCACTCGGGAGCGGAATGCGTCCCTGAGCACAGTTTGCAACTTCGTCGTCCGCCGGTGGTCTCCACGAACGCCGGCGGTGGCGTTCGTTCCCATGTAATCGTGATGTCACGTTATCAGATGAGGCACGAGACAAGATGATCGGAGAAAAAGTTCGCGCGCGAGAGAGTTCGCAAGTTGCACGGTAAGCAGCCCGGACGTTCCGCTGAAAAATAATGTGACCTCAAACTGCCCGCGCGCCTTGTACCTGATATAAAGTGGCGGTTCGCGAGACAGTAGAAAACGCGATATGCGGCTGATGACGGGCCATTTTTCTCTCGTCACAGATATTTTCACCGTTGTCCGCACGCGGAGGTACTTCGTTTTCGTCTTTCTTGCGCGATGCGATACGATGCGCTGTTAGCGGCTCTTTAAGTTGACACTGCAGTATTTGCGTGCTAATACGTTGACATATCCAACACGTGATTAACCCTCGCTGTCACTTACGCGTGACTTTATTCTACCAGCGAATATCGCCTTGTAAAATAATATTTATCGACAATAACAATTTATAGTTATAATATTATATATATATATATATATATATATATATATATTCGATTGAAGAGATATAAGCTGAATCGAAGAAAGCTTTGAAGGCTATTCCAGAAATCGGCTTTAACAACTGTTTCGAGGGTTGGAAAAAACGTTGGCATAAGTGTATTGTGTCTGAGGGAGATTACTTTGAAGGCGACAAAATAGATTTGGAATAATAAATAAAGATTAAAAAAAAAAATTTTAAATTGGTCTTACTTTTTGGACACAGTAGTGTGTATATATATATATATATATATATATATATA
>NW_022639458.1:842805-869448 GCF_010583005.1 Odontomachus brunneus
GAGACTATATAAAGATGGATTAAAAACGTGTACACGCGCGCGTGTTTGTTTCTACTGTAAACCTCGTAGAGCTCTCTGATTTCGAACGGACGATTTATTTGATCGATTTCTCGACGTCCGCACGATCGTGCTGACTCGCGGGAGGAACGCCGAGAATAAATCAAGCCGCGGGTTTCCCCATCGCGCGAAATTCGCGACGTACGTCGTGTGCGCGACGATACTTCCCGTCGCGTGGGTCCGCTGCATACACGACGGCCAGAACCGAGCACATTCACACGGGCAGAGCTCTCTACTACGCGGCACGAATGAATGAAATCGCGTAAATATTTATGGAACGTCGAGACGTGAAACGTGGGAAGCCGTCGCGGGCGGATGCCGCGCGTATTGCTTCTTTTGTCACCCGTTTACGATGCGATTACAACTGTGTTGACGATCGCGACCAATGCCGGTCCGCCAGCTTGGATCTAAGAGAGGCCGCTGCACCGATCGTATGAAGAATGACGAATCACAGACAGGCAATAAGGAAGGTTGCAATTCCGATACGATCGTAACGGACAGCCGCGCAACTTTCTTTTTGGTCCCTTCCGACTACTCTGTTTGACGTTTAATAACGCGGACATTGTTATTAGTGGTGTTAGAAAAAACGAATGACTCGCTGTCAATAACTCGCTGTACAATGACTTTCATTGTATAATCTAGAGTTTCTACTTCTCACATTTAACATTTTATCGTGTACCATGTTTTATGCGACCGAGTCTAATTAACTCAAGAAGTGTGTCGGCTGTGTTTTATTTATGTATTTACGTGAGAGAGAAACAGCGGAAACGAAATCGCGTAAAATGTTCCTTTTAGAGAGAGAACATAAGTACTTTTCCCCGAGTTTTATTAAAATCAAGATAATATTGCAATTAAGAAATATAAACAAAACTGATTTATAAGTAACTAAGTACATTTTCAAGCGTCTCGAAATTTGGTTTTAATATTCTCCATCGTGAGTGAATAAACTTAAGTGACGTGTTATTAATTAGAATGGAGCTATTTGCAAATATGTACACTGTTTCGGGTAATATATATAAAAACAATTCTTATTCATAAAATAAAATGAAGGATATGTGGATGAAGTAAGAGATTAACTCTCGTAATTAGGGACTGGCAAAGTTGACTCGTAAATAGGGGCTGGCAGAGTTGTGGAGGAAACTCCGGAATTATTACAAAATGTTATTACAGAACGTTATTACAGAACAAAATACATGGTTTATAGAATCGTCACGGGCGTAAATACATAGAGGAAGGTTGTTTCTATCATACTTTTGCACCACCACAATATTCATAATAATTAATTGTCTGAGAAGTTGTGACTTCGAAATTCTGAAACCATTGGACTCCTGTCTCCCCTATAAACTCTTTTTATGCAAACTTCGTTACACACACACACACACACTCTCTTTCTCTCTCTATTTCATCCGTATGTAGGTGTCTCTCTGTCTGACATAACGAAAAGATTTTTTTATCGCAAGGGAAAAAAGATTCGTGTTACAAGGGATTAACTCGCTACTTTGACATCGTTTCTCCCTAAGCTCCGATGTCTGCTCGCTTCACGTATCAGCATTAAGAAATCTCGTTTTGATTATGCACGGGGTACGAGATTACTCGCGGTTGTCTGTCAAAAGACAGGGAGCCCATTTAAAATCGCTCGAGAAACAGCGCGAGCCGAGCGTCTCGTGACGGCCGCGAGGCACGCCGTGAGATATTACGGGATAGATCATCTCCTCGGGCACGCCGTCATTATTTCTGCTGACCTCTGCACCTGAACGCGATCCTTTCTGCATGAGCAAAGTACGTAATTTACGGGTCTCGCGTTTCTCGAACCACCGAGGGATTTACTGCGTTGGGCGCCCGGGGTCACCCTAGCGGGGGTCTCTCCGGAGGGATGCCCCTCCTTTCCCTTTTTCTTTCTTTCTTCTTGCCGCGTGCACACCTTTGTTAAAAAAGTCTTACGAAGTATCAAAATTAGCGTATATGTTTAATATGAAATGATGAGGAATCCTGCACGAAAGATCTTTTAAGAGAGGGGAGAATTGCAGACACGCGTTTTGCATCGAAATTAGTCTTCGGATTTTGAAATATGGAATATGAATGTGAGCAAAGTAACACGTGATAATATTTAGTGGAAAATTATATTTCATAAAAGCTTGTTTATTAAATATAATTTCGTTAAGTCATACAGTTTTTCTATAAATAAGAGCAAACGAAAAAAAAGATATCAGCTTTTAAGCTTTATGGTATATACTTTATGATATACCTATATTTTAATGTACGCATCAGTATTTACTAGAGGAATGTTATGGAAGATTATAACTTTGCCACCTTCCATCTCCATATTTCTTTCGAGATGGGTGAAGTAGGGGGCTACGGAGAAAATGCAAGTACGATCGAAGGGGAAACGTGTAAGCGACGTCATGTTCGTGGATTATCTCCGTAGGAGATTATCACCTGTGCCAGGAAATTACTCGTACAAATTATCGGGATATTACTGCGGACTATAATCGGTGTATACCGGGAAGGTCGCTACGGTACCTTCCACACCGCTCACTCCGCGCGAATATTAACAAATTGATCGGTACTTTCCTGGTTACGGTGTTTAAATCTTGTGCAAGCCCGAACGAAAAATATCTCTTCTTTTAGATCCTGTTGTCTGCAATAACAAAATTATGCATATATCGACGTATATATCAACATTTTGAAATTAAACAATCAGTATCTAACTAATCTATTCTAACTAATCTATTGTTTGTACTAGCGAGTATATTATTTAATTTAAAATCCAAGAACAATTATATCGTCAGTAGTTTGCTAATGTACATTTTGTTGATATATATTACATATTAACTGTTATTGTTTCCTACGATTGCTAATAATATGATATGAAAAATTATTGGATATACTATAAGAATGTATTATAACTATAATGCTAAAATCATCAGAGTTAGTTGGAATCACTAATTTTATTGCAATCAAGCAAATTTGATCATTAAAATGATTCAAAGAAACTAGTATTTTGATCAATAACTATGATTGTTTGATTTTTTAAATAATTTTATAATTTGATCTAAACAATTTATTGTTTAGTTAAAAAAAATTGTTTCACTTAATTTCTACATTTTACTATAAAAAATCGATAATTTTATTCAAATAATCTTGAGAAACTTAACATTTTTCTGAATGAGAAAAATGTTAAGTTTCTCAAGATTATTTGAATAATTTTTCTGAATGAGAAAAATGTTAAGTTTCTCAAGATTATTTGAATAAAATTATCGATTTTTTATAGTAAAATGTAGAAATTAAGTGAAACAATTTTTTTTAACCAAACAATAAATTGTTTGGATCAAATTATAAAATTATTTAAAAAATCAAACAGTAGTTATTGATCAAAATACTAGTTTCTTTGAACCATTTTAATGATCAAATTTGCTTGATTGCAATAAAATTTATCTAATTTATTCACAAAAGTCATGTATACATCGCTTTGTATGAATCTCCGGTCGAAAATATGAGAGAAATTGAAAGATCGAAAGTCGCGTGCCCTTCGATTTCTCCTGAACCTTGCGCTTTCAGTTTTTTAATTGTCGGGTCTTGCAGCGATTAGCCTATTAGATACGTAAACGCTCATTGCCCTCTAACTCGCGATCATTAGACCGCGGGACGCGGCACGTTTCCCGATCGATCATTACAGCGCGATAACACGTGGTGCGCGCGCGCGCACGCGCGCTCGCGAGAGTCCCTTCATGATTCCGTTCGAGAGGAGGCTGCGGTCCTGCCACAGCATGCCCGCTATATAATCATCCGCGAGGATCACCGGGGTCGAGCGGCATAACGCGAGAATGCCGTAGGAGTGCGCTCGCTTGGAAAGGGGTTGGGTCCACGGGTGCATCTTTTGCGTCCCCACTCCTCCTGTCCGACTTGGATGAGGGACAGAGAGACGAGAGAAAAGGGGCCCCCCGACTCGGACGGCAGGTGGCCTCGTCTCACGAGGCCCCCGTCCGCGGCCCAACCAGCACAGGATGAGAATCCCGACGGACACGCGCGCGCCACGAGATGGAAACGTAGATTGCGGCTGGGGCCTGTTCTCCTTGCTCTTCTCTTCCTCATTGCCATCTTCGTCCCCGAGCGCACGGCTCCGTCTACCTCCTTCGCGAACCAGGATTTCTCTGTCGGTCCTCTCCACCAGCGCATGCCTCCTTCCCTCTCTCCTTCGACGCTTCCGTTAATCTCGCTGTATCTTCTCACGAGTTCTTCTTCGTGGTAGAGAACAGTTTATTTACTAAGACTTGTCTTACAAAGAGTGAGAGTTAGGAGGGGGAGGGTGAGGAAGAGGTATCAATGAATTTATATGCTGACCCACACGAGTTTTGATAATATCGTCGCGCTGGTCGTTTTTAAAGGTTAAGTGTGCGGCGAGTCACGGTAAAGTTCGCATCGCGCGTGTAAAACTCGTGTAGAGAGACGCGTCCGACTGCTTCACTTATTACGATGTGTATTACACGATATTACGAACGTATCTTTCTTTCAGTTATGTCTTCATCGTTCGAGAAGTACCTTGAGTTTAATTAAACTTGGCTCATGCGGCTCTTCCGTCTTCGCTTGCACACGATGCGAAATATCATCGTAACATAACGACTAATTGAAATTGCGATCAAGTGAAGACGTCTCGCCATCTGTTCGTGACCGCAACAAGTATTGTTTTTTCAATGATCAATAAATCAAGGCAATTACTAGCTTTAGCAACGATCGAAGAATTCGTCATTGAAATTGCATTGTTGCCTGTTGTAGAAATCATTTCTAAGTGAAATAACACCATCTAAGGAGTTTAGTCATTTAAGTAAAAAATGCTTAAAATTATACAAATATTTAATGTAATATTTATTACAGTAAAACACATTTGTAGTTAAAGTTTCATGCGATTTGTCTGCACTGTTCATGAGGAATTTGATAGTAGGAAAGACTATGGAGATCTCTCGCGGAAATCTACGAAACAAATATAAGTACTTTTTAAAAATATGGTTTTTAAAATACGGAGAGAATTATCTTATAATTATAATATTTGTAATTGGGAGAATTGTCTGCAGAGACGTATGAAGAAGTTTTTTAAAAAAAGGATCGGAATAAAAATCGAATAATTTATTTGAATGAATATATGACAGAAAGTACAGCACGAATCTCTATATTTTCATTTATTATAAATTTTTAAAGACTTAATTGCAACATCAAGCTCTGTACGTCCCTTGATAATTATCCAAAGATGACTTTTATAAATGTTTGCTGAAAAAATATAACGTCTCCAAGGCAGAACGCGAAAAATTGCAGATATTACGAAAAGTGTAACTCAGTTGCACTAATTTGTAGTTAACCTTTAAATTAAGCGATAAATGCTTTAAGTAAGTTTTAAAGTTTTTCCTGTAACTGAACCTGTAACTGTACTGAAGTTCTGAGAAAGAGAACTTTGTTATAACAGATTTGGGTAAATCGCAGTGATTATAAAGTGTTAAGTCACTGGCAGCCTTTAGTATATAATGATAGTGAGCCATCAAAATTCAACGCCGTTAGAATAGATGTTACTGACGGTGACATCGGTGGATTTCGAGCCGGAGGCGAAATAAAAGAATATATGATCGCACCAACGGCGAAAGCCGTAATTGGACGTCCACGTGTTGCCCATTCCGTCGTCGTGCCCGTAATTCGTGCTCGAGTTTACGCCGATCGTATATCTCGCGGTTTCGTGGGGGACCAGGCCAGGAGAGATAATGGTCCGAGTCCGGAGCGCGCGTTCGAGCGGTATCGTTACCGATCGTGTAACCATAATTTCGCGACTGTAAATCACGACAGGTGCCTACGTCTTTAGAACCCTGTAATTCAAGCCGAGAGGTGTCCCGCGACTCGCACTCCCCCTTAACGTGCTCAACGACTCCGGTCTCTCCCTCCCCCCTCTCTCCTGCGCGCACCCTCTTAGCCCTTCCCCCACCCCCGAAGTCCTTCTTTCAGTCGGAGAGAAGCGCGTATATTATATGCCGCCTTACGCGCGCAGCTTTACGAGAAAGTAATTCTCGCGCCGTGAAAAGTCGCCCGCGTGCTCTTTCGTCGTGGCGCGCGGACCGCGAGATAAATCAGCCGGGCATTTTTGCGCGCTGCGCAAAACGTACGACGCGCGTTGTACGTGGCCTTTACAATGCTGTAACTCTTGCCCCGTGTACTGCCCGACGCGCTTTTCTGCGGAACGCCAATTGTAGAAACGCAGGCGAGAAATATCGCCGGCCCCGACGGTGTTAGACGTCGCAACGTCGAGAAATATCGCGAAACTAGCGCGTGCGCGCGCCATTTTTCACATTTACGCAATATCATCCTTTTGTGTAATCAATTAACGGATTATCAAGTATATTTTATTGTTGGATAAAAGAGTGACATCTCCTCGTACCGGGGCTCGTAAATTGCATTAGAAATAAAATGGAGAATCTTGTCGCGCTGAGATATCGATACCGATTCCCTAAGAGATATCCTGACCTTTTTACATGAAGCAATCGCGTGGTCACGCGTAGGCCACGCTCAACGTGGCTTCGTGGTGATCGTGAGACCAACATGGTAGCGACCGGTAAGTACCTTACACCGCTGATAATATATACAAGAGGTTTTACTGCGAGCGACGCCCATATGCGATTGTGACATGTCTATAATAGCCGTGTGTGCCGATGCTCGCGCGCACGCAGGAGAACGTGCAAGCTTACATGTGCACATAAAGCCACACGATGTACCATAAACCGTTATGGTGCAGTATACCAGTTCCAGACGGTAAGGGGATGACGCGCTTGCCGGACGCCAACTCTGATTCTGATATCTCGGTGACTTTATTGACCCTAAACGGAGTCTTGCATTTGGCCGCGATATGGCAATCCGCGGAAAAGTTTACGACGATCATGAGCGGCGAATATCTTTACTATGCAACAGGTGACATCTTCTTGCACAAAACTTTTGTCGAAAAAAATATGACAAATCTCTAAGTAATTAAAAAAATTTCTAATAAAATTTTTAATAAAAAATTAAAATAATTACAATATAATAATAATTATAATAAAATAATTTAATAATTATACTAAATTAACTCGCAAATAACCGAATATTATTAATGATGATACTATGAATGATTTTTTAAATTAATATTTCTGATAATTACTTGAAACTTCATCCCTAAAAACATTTTACTAAGGAGCTAATTTAAGTGTAAATCAAGTAACTTGTACACGCATATTACTTGCGTATTGCGCTTGATAAATATCGCGTTATTCTTTCATCACTCCGTATTACCAGTTGTGTAGATCATCCCGTTGTGTAGATCTTAGATAAGGACACGTAATCGACTGAGATCTCCACGTCGCGGTTTGAACGCATGAAGGTTTGTTGTTGGTTAACACGCATTTCCGCCACTGACGCCGTCAATGACACTTATTATCGGCCAATTGGATAAAGTGTCGACGTCGTGAGTTTGACGAGACAGCGTCTAGACGAGCTTGACATCTTCAATTTCGTCACGTCGTTCAAAACGGCAGTCTACGTGACGTTATGTCTTGCGAAAACGAGTCGTCCGCGAGAGAGAATGAGAGAGAGGTAGAGATGGACACGTACACGTGTGCTCGCGGCGAATTTATGAATGGAAAGGATCGATATATCGCGATTGCGTGATTGTAGAGAAACTAGAGAACTCGACACGTGATACACACCTATCAAAGCGGAACTTATCGTGGTTTATCGTATAAAATGTATTAACTTTTTTCAACAATATTATTTTTTACGAAATTTTTATTTTTAATAGAAATAAATATCCACACACACACATACACTGAGCCATGAATACTTGCAACTATTTAACTGATTTTTTATTTTTCAAATTATTTATTTAAAATATTTTTTATATATGTTATATTTCCAAATTAAAAATAATTTAAACTTCAATTATTTAAATTTAATTATAAATTTAAATTAATAAATTTAAATTAATTTTAAATTATTTTTTGTTGGTTAACACACAATTAAAAGCATTTTGTGTTTATATTAACCCGTATATAAGTTTTTGTGTTAAATTTTTAATATATTTGTATGTTAATTTATTGTCGTTATATTATTTTGATTGTTCTGCGTTGAATTCATGTTAACCATTTTTAAGTGTAAAATAACACAATTTATAAATAACATCTACAGTTTTGATAACATATTTTACATGTAAAGTGTACAGATAAGTTGTCTTATTTTTTAACATATTTGATTTGTGAATATAAAAACTTAAGTGAATATAAAAATTAGAACATGTAAAATATGTTAAATTTAACACAAAAGTTTTTACAATGTACATATATTGTTTCTTAAAAAGTATTTCCTTATTATATTTCGCCGAATTAACGGACCAACATAATTTCTTCTACCGTCCTCCCTTGTCGTCATTCGGTTTTTCATATTGTCCTACTGACACACGCAGAGCGACCTAGCGACATACATACGCGTCGGGTTTAGACCCTTTAATATTCTCTCTCTCTCCCCTTTCTTTCTTTCTCGAGTACTTACAATCGTTCATAAAGTAAAAGTGAGCAATTGATCAAGAAACAATTCGATTTTTCTGTCTACGCACCGGTATTAACTTCTCTTATCTGAATATCTGACCGATCTTTTCACTTTGAACTTTCAATCGGGACCGAGGATCGACGCGACGTTTTGACGGGTAAGGATGATCTCAATTAAACGGGTTTATCCGAAGCGATGGGGGGTCGGCAGCGGTGCAATAAGAGGCCGACGGGACATCTGAATACGAAATCAGCGAACGACGATGTGGCGACGGTGACTCGAGACGATCGCAGGGGATGAAGTAGCATGGGGTGAATCGTACGCGGCGTGTCGCGTGAGAAAGAACACGGCGAGGAGCCATGAATATCCATCCGCGGGGTTCCTTTCGGGGTGGTGAATGTCCCTTGTGACAATCGCGCCGGCCACCTGAGGTTACAGTTCGCCGACTCTCGGAGGGGTGGATTGTCGGTGTTCTCCTCGGGTCTCGTTATGCAACGCGTCCGCGACGCTGCCCTGCGCAATAAAGGGTCGCTTGTGCGGTCAGGTGCGATCGTCAATGCCGGAAGATTAACGTGAAACTGGTCGCCATTGAAGTTCGGGGAAGGGTTGCGGCCCCTTCTGGACCGCGTGTGCCGTTGCGAATAACAATCTCAGGCTTTTTATCGAGAGACAAGGGTGGTAACGTTTACATAATTCTGCAGAGAGAAGAAAAGGTACCGTTCATTTTTCAGAATTATTTCAGATTTATTCAGAATTAATTTTTCTTCCGTTAGAATCTCGCGATGTTAGTTGTTATTTCCTAAACTGTGTGTTCCTGTTTCGAAATAAATTATTTATTCTCGTTAATTCTAGAATACCATATTAGGCTTTATTAGAATCAATTAAACTTCTTGAAATAAAATCTGAACGAATAAAAATTTACTCGAATCGAAAACATCTGATGAGTGCTTTATTTATGCATCAGTTTATCTAGAGATGTATAGATAATAAAAATATATATAAGTATTTATAAATATGTGTGTATATGTATATGTGTATTTCAAGTATTATTACAAATGCGTACTTTACGGGTCGACTCAGTCTAACATCTTGATGCGAGCGAGTGTCCGGTTAAATTGCTGAGAGACAAGACGGTAAGATCCTCCGCGTAAAACATAAACCGTAGAGGGTGGCGTTCGAGACACTTCGCGAGGCGTTCTTGCGAGTTATCGCGTTGGAATACGCGGCTTGGAGGCACAGGGGGCGACGTGGCTTGAATTGATGAGCAAAAAGCAGCGAAATCATGAGCGATTGCCCGGGCCCGGCATCTTCCCGGGCCCCTTTCGCCGACGCTGCAAAGCAGTTTTTTTTTCGGTGTCGTCGACACCGCCAGTCGTTAGCTGCTCTTTCCCGTACTAATCTCAACGGGTATCCCCATCCCGTATGAGCGTGATGCGCATACGGCTGTATTATAATGAGGTGTGGATTGTAAATGAAGCTTAATGACGCCGGCCCGGCACCGCCATTTTTCAACGTTTCGCTACGAAGGGACGGAGACGAGGGTATCGCGGTGCGGCGCCCCGCGAGCGAGCGTATCCACGGTTACCTGCGATCGCAAAGTGCACGCGATAACTCGCTTCATCATGCCGCATCAGCGCCTTTAAATAGCACGATTTGTTATCGCTACCATTTTTTCGAAAAATCGCGAATTCTCTGGCCGCTCCGCGCGATCGAGCGCTCCCTTTGCGACAGGAACGACAATTCGTACGTCCGTTATATTCGACGAGAGAACGAAAAAAAGAAAACGAATGAGCAACGAACGATGGGATCCGGCCGCAGCCGAAAATATTTGAATACACGGATCATTTATCAGGTGGGCAATTGCCGCGACGGAACTCGTCCTTCGAGTGGGGTAGTTCATCGCGACCGGGCAGCTCGTGACAATTCTCGGCCAGACTTTCGAAGCCGGTCTATAAATGTTATTTATCGACGATACGAGTATATATATAACCGGTATCTGGCTTCATGATTTAACAGCGCGCTCCTAGAGTAGCCGACACGATGTAAAACTCATGAATTCATTAATTTCTATTGAAATCTAACAGCATTTTTTATTTTGTTAAGTTTCTTTCTAATAAATTGTTAATGAGGCTAAATGTTTGATATTAGGATAACGCGATTTTATGTGATAGCAGAGCAAAGTATGTTTCCTTACTTGAAATCGTTAGTTATCTATATAGAAATTATTGGCCAAGGGATTCGAATACTAGATGAGAAGCAAAGCAGTTTCTTGCGAGACGATGATTTTCCACTGCGCGAACACCCTTTCGTCCGTTACACTTGCTCTTGGCGGTAACAAAGACTCGTTCATCCCTCCATTGTTACGCGGCACGCTACTAAATAGGGGAAGCCGGGGGTCGTGGACCAGTTTTTGAATCGCCCTGTTATGAAGTGTCGCCACTCGAGTATCACATTTGTATACGAATTGCTCGCTTGTGGCTTTGAATCCCTCCCTCCGCTGAGGAGGGACGCATTACATTCTTGTTTGGTTTCTTCGCACATTACTAGATATCCAACCCCCCGCCAATAAACAATCACGACGAAGCGAAGCTGCAAGACAGCTCAGAAAAATTTATTTGTTACGTCTCTTTGCTTTGTCGTATCATATAAGGGGAGTTCTGCTTTAAGTAAACATATTCCTCTTGATTCGAAAGGAAAAAGAAGTTGAAATTATTTCTAATAGATTAATAGTCCACTTCATTTTGGAACATTCTCTCGATACAATTTTTTATTTAGAATATGGGATTATAAAAAATAGCTTGTGATTAGAATTCTTTTTTTGAGTACAGTCAAAAATATTAAAAGTGATATTTTTATCAAAATAAATTCAGTTTCTGATATCATTGTCAGGTATTGATATTTCACGATAAAAGAAAAGAATGTCGGCGGTTTTTGTCGCGATAATAATCGTCGCATGAGGCGGATCGTTCGGCGAAATCGTTAAGTCGGCAGAGAAGAATAAGTCCGCAAAATGCATGAAGTAAAATTTGTTCTTAGCTTCGATTTCGCGATCGAGCACCTGCCTGAATGATGTTGTCCGCTCGAATTCCGCGATATGGGATCGCTCAGGGGAATCGAGATAGGAAATATTTATTCTCGGAGCGAACTGGCCTCGAGAGAGCGAGAGAGAAAGAGTGGAGCGGTCACGGAAAGCACGATGGGGAGGAGAAGTCGAGATTCGGTTTTTGTTGTCGGCTGCAAGCGGCTCGCGAAGAACCTATCGATTTACAATGAGCGACCGTCGCCGTCGTTGAAAGTTGGTCCGCGCAAAAACTAGTATTGGATTAACGCGCAGAAGGAGTCCGTGGGTTTTTCGTGCGTGGAAGCGATTCGCCAGTAGAGACGCCTGAAGTCTATGAAGACGTCGCGACTCTCGTGAATGTACGTCACCGCAATGGACTTCCATGCTTTTTGCAAAATACCCGATTCCTCATTCTCGTTCGTTTGGACATTTAGGCGAGTTTCTTGCTTTCGGGATGCTTCGAAGAAACCCGATGACGATTAACTTCTAAATCGAGATATTGAAAACACGAATACCGATTTATAAGGCGAAACACTGTTTTGTAAGGCTACAAATTTGTAAGATTCCTCTGTATTTCAAAATAGACGTGCATAAATAAAATTGTAATTCTATTTGTGAATATATTTTGAAATGAAGGAATTTTATATAAATTCGTATGTCATAAATTATAAATTAGATTTTGTCAGTTTTACAGAAGAACATTTGCATTTGCGTGCATAATATCTATATTACAATGTCGTTAATAATAATTAAGGAGGTTCTAGATATAGAAATAACTAGATATAAAAGTAATATTATTTCAAATCTGGGCTAACTTATTGTATGTGATGTTTCTATTTATATATTGTTGATTTCACAAATATTTTCATCAAAAGATTAAAATTTTTTTCAACTTGATGGTGAATTTAAGTGGTATTTTACTAAAATATGCTTAAATATTCATTTTATTATTACGACAATTTTTTAAATAAATGTTTTATATTATGGAATTCTACATATACTTGTGCATAGTACAGCTTTAATTATTTTGAAAACGATAAAGATTCTTGGAATTTTGTTACGCATTATGTTAATTCGATTAATTTTCATATTATATACATATTATAGATTTATCTTATATTTGGTCAAACACCAAAACCTCCTTAAGTCCACGATGCGAAGGAGAGCGTATACATGTCGAGCTAAGAATTTCTCGCGCGCACACATGATCGAACTGCGTCCACACATCAAAACCGTCACCACCTGCATCTGCTCCGTATCAATAAGGACTGGCTGTGTGGCGCGATGGTCTAAATGGGAAAATAAACAATAACGTCTCGTTAGCCAGTTGGCGGCTTTTATCTTACGGAGTGAGCGAGCGCGGCGTTATACCGTGAAATGGACTCTCGTGTATAGACGGAGACGATGTTGCATTTCGGGCCCGCGCCCACCCTGAACTCTCTTCATCATGTCCGCGATAAGTGGCCGCCGTTTGCATCGCGATCGCCGCCACCGGCCGTCTTCCTTTTTATCGGAACTTCATTTGTACAAGTCATTAAAGACCTACCATTCGTGAACGGCGTTCGTGATCGAGCCTCGCGGCTCTGTCGAATTCGTTTTGTATGCTTCAACGCCTTCGAAAAGCGCCGGAAACATCGTGCTTGGTAATCAGCAAATTTCTGTTTGCAGAAGAGACAAAATAGCGGTCTATGTCGGCGCTCTTACAATGTCTTTGGGAAACGAAATTTCCGAAAAACATTTTTTTTTCTATCGAAATTATCGATATTCGATATTTATTATTTTATATAATTATAACAGAGTAAGACTGTTGCTCCCTTTAAGTTTAACGAATTGGACAACTTTGGATGCTCTGATGTTGAACGGTAATATTTGTAATCTGAAAATAACGCGATAATCTTTTATTTAATGTCAGTCAATTCGCGTTCTAGATATTCCGCGGCAATCTCGATTATTTTACGAAATGTCGCGTGGGAATGGCTGTCGTGCAAAAACACGGCAGAAAATCCACGTACGACCCTCTCCATCATCATCTTCCATCACGCCGCGTCACGGTTTTCTCTGTTTTAACGCTCGGTATGTTTCCACAGTCCTAAAACAATCTCAGAGAATCATCCATCTTCGGGAACGAGCAAACGTGAGAAGCGTTAGACCAAACGCAAGGAATTAACAGAGTTAAGAAGGACCGTACAAGAGAGAGAGAGAGAGAGAGAGAGAGAAAGAGAGAGAGAAAGAGAGAGAGTAAAATCAAGAATCTAAGAGATTCCTCATAGTTCGAAGAACTATACTGTTCAAACGTCTCTCGCATTTATGCTAATTATATCAAGAAGGGGAGTTGAGATTCGTTTTTTAAGTGTGACTTCAAATACGCCTTGAAATGTACAGTCAATGACAGGAAAGTTGAGACAATCTTAGATGAATCGTCTTTAACGAAATTCGCAACATATCCAAAAGGAAAATTTGTTTTTTAATTGCGTAGAATTAATTGGATCAATCTTGAAGCCTAACAACTGATAAATAATTGATCTTATAAGTCACACAATTATTTTATGCAAATATATTAACTCGATCTTTTTTAGTAATTTCCAGAAGATAAGTTTCCCTGTTGGATACCGGAAACGTTGCGAAGTTCATCGAGATGAACGTGTTGCAATCTTTCTGCCATTAACTACGTGTATTTATTAGAATTCGGTAACTGCTGCTTGATAAATCGATTCACGTATTTTGCTACTCGGTAACGTTTCGCCGAATGCAAGGTATAAATTAATCTCGACGGGATTATCATGGACCGTTACATATTTATCGTCGTGTTTTAAGTAATGCGAAACTCGCATGGACGCGAGGCAAGCTGTACCGCGTATTATGTATGAAACTTTCTCCGCTCTCGATATCGATTCCTCTCCCGCGTTAAGTCGCATGCTCTTTTTTTGTCCGCGTTCTGCCACATCACGTATGCGCCGTATGTTATCGCACAATGCGACCGCAAATGCATTTATCGAATGCAGCCCCGAAGGCGGCGGGCCTGTGCTGTATATCTTCACGGGCATCTCGGTCAGGGAATTCCGAATAATTTGCTCCGTTGTTGTCAGGGATTCGGGCCCCGTAATACCGGGTGAGTCCTCCGCCGACGTGAGGACTTCGGGGCGTACTTGTCGCCCGAGGACCGTAAACTGGCGCGCTCTATGCGAAACTTCCCCTCATTTCTCAAATCGTATCGCAACTGTCGCTACATATGTGGTGTAACAAATTGCGAAAATTTCGAAATATAAAATTCAAAAAATGGAATGAAGTTGGAAATTGAAAATTGAAACCTTCAACAGTTTACAACGGCAATTTACGAGAGTAACTAAATCATATCTTCAATCCTTGCAACGACCGTGGACTCGAGTGTCGACCTTGGAATCTCGCGGAGTGTTCGCGACAATAAAACCTCGCCAAGCTGCACGTATGTCGACGAAGTTCAAGGAGTGAGAGAGGAGTAGTTGGAATTCTCATGTAGTCCCCGCACATTCATCACACGGCAATTATTTTACTTCTGGCCACGTCAAGAGCTGTTAGGACGAGTGTAAGTAATCGACGTACTTAAATGGCGATGTGGCGAATTCCGCCAAGCAGGAGGGAGTAAGTAGCGCAATTTTATAACGAAAAAAGCGTCCTTAAGTGTTTGAGAAACGATTACGCCGCGATTCGTGCCAGAGAGAGAAAGATAGATAGACAGAGAGAGATGGAGGAAGAGTACGAAACGTTCGGCTCCAAGTTTCCTTTCACGAGAGTCATTTGTAGGTGTTACTTTAGTCGCACTTCATCGAGACAAATTCCTTCGTATTTCTCTTAAGGGATTATTAAAACGTATGATGAATTCCAAAATTATCGTTACGTGCAGTTGACTGTCAAAATGTCATGTCAGACATATACTAATATAATCACACCACTTTTTTTATATTTTTTGTTCATATAGATCTTGTATAAATATGTACATTTTCATTATATTTGCTATATTTTTACTATATTCACTATATAGCAGGATATCTTATAACCATACATGTATAAAAATTTTCCGTATATTTTTAAACTTGCATATTTAGTTATAAAAGTAAAGAAATGTTTTTTAGGAATTTTTTTGAGAGCAGACCAAATCCACATTCGGTATGTACAAACTAGAGCTTTTGTTTCAGGCAAATATTTACACTACATATAACTGGCAGCTGAAGACGCCAATTAAAATATTTTTTATTTTTTTTATCTTATCTTGAACAATGCTCTAATTAATTTTTGTTTTCATTATTTAAAAGTACTTGTAACTCTGTGTAACCAATATGACATAAATTTTGCAGAAAAAAGACAATATCTATTTAGTAAAGTTTTCAAGTATAGTATCCCCTTAACGCAACCCCAAACTACGCTTTATTCGATGGAGAGAAAAGAAAAGAAAACACCACAAAGACGAAAGTTACGTATCCTACGCGCGACACATCGTTCGCTGAAATTAATAGCTGTCGAGAGTCCCGAAGTGTTTCTCACGATTGCATCAAAGACGTCCATCTGTCAACATCAGTCCTCGCTCCGACCGTGTCTACGTGCGCGCGCGCTCGTGCGAGTCGTGGTAAGCGTGGACGATTTTTATCTAGATCCGCTTCTGCCCCGAAAATTCCAACGAGATTCGACGAGTTTTTGGTCCGCGGGCGATTAGGCCCGGAGATACGGGTTTGGGAACAAACAAACAAGAACAAACGCGCGCTCGACTACCTATTCTCCGCGTTCGCCATGAATCCTCACCGTGTTCTCTTGTTTTTCTCGTGCCGCGGCAGGTGCACACACACACACACACACATATACACACAATTGTGGAATTACTCGAATGTGACAAATATGTCAAACATCCCCGTTGTAGGGGAAGCGCCGTGCGAGGGAAGATATTTTATTTTCGCCTCCGTATGAATGACCTTGGTTTCCCGATCGTGCGGGTCGGCGAAATCTCACAAAAACTATCATCTACTCCACAAATGAATATTGTCGTTTTTCATTTACTCAAATTACGCGTTGCACGCGTAGCGAATGGCTATTACAAATTGGAAGGATGCGCGTGAACCGGAGGGGATAAAAGCCGGTCGGCGGGAATCATTTTCCGAACATTTATGTCGGGATCGATCGCCTGTTCTGCCGCGTCTTCGATAAACGACAATTTCAGCAGGGACATATTGCCGGCGTATTGTCGGGAAACTCGAAGTTGAGTGCACTCGAATTTCGACCAAGTCGGGAAGGCGTTTCGGTCCCTCCTATTGTCGCACGTTCAAATTGTATGCCGTTCGGGGTGACATTATGCCGTCTGATTCTTCATTCTCGCACCTTTCGATGACAGTGATTCTCCAGTTCGTCTTCGAAATCGTCTTCGGATGATGAAATACATTTTGTGGAGTTCTATTTTCTTAAAATACAACCATATTTCTTTATATATACGATTTTCATCACTATCAAAATTAACTTAACTTCATTGCTTAATGGGCACAGATTTTGTTGAATTTTTATTGCTTATTATACATTACAAAAGATAATAGTTCAATAATATTTAATATAAGATGTATTTATAGAAGCAATTTTCATTTTTTTATAGAAAAATGGTAGTAAATGTTGCTAGATACATTACATGGAAACCAACAATGTGGACAGACATTCGATGAAATGTTGAGTAATGTGAAACGTTAGTTGCAAAAATTTTGTAGATGGTGGGACGATAGAAGTTGGGAGCCTCTCGGGTGTGCGAATAGACCAAAAAGGAACTCAATAAAAGTCATTTGACATAGGCCGTGCGCCCGGTTTTCAAGTTCATTGATGCTCGAAGTTTATTTTTGATGAATAGCCCATCTGCAGGCAGTCATTTTGTTACGCGTTCTCAGCGCTACCGATAGACTGGTGTTCGAGAGGAAGTGACTTCGAATGAATCGTCTCCACCCTCGTCCATTATCAACTAAGTAATTGTTCGGCCTACCGGCTGGACCTCGCATACTTTGCGGCTTTTCGGAAAAAGACGATAGTTATTGCTGTTTCCATTGGTATCCTTTCAAAGAGCTATTGAGAAAACGGGAAGTCCGCGACACGACCGTGTCTGCGGACTGAAAAAGGAAACTGCCCAAAGGCGAATTCGGATATTCTTCTTTCATTCACCTTGTAACGGTAATGGTAACAGTAATAATAAATAAATTTAATGTCCTGTGTATTTTCGAATATACGGAAAGAAATACTGTTACACCAACAACATTAGTCTAACTGGAGTAAATTTTCTTAATTCAATAGCAGTATTATTGAAACATATACTTTATACTATTGTTATAACAATAGGAGCATTTATTTCAGCGATATAGTGGCTTTAAAAAATTTTCATTAAGTCAGAGAGTCGAACATCTACTTGTTACAACCAAATAATTATTTCTTTCAATTATGCATATTATACGCAGTTAAAATAATTTTGTCATATAAATGAATAAATATTGTTTATTCAGTCAACTGTTAGTTACATCACGCGAATTAATTAATATAACTCAACCATACAAGTCAATTTTGCTTTAATTTTTTTTATTTAATTTAATTCTTTATTAAAATATATAATTTACTTAACTACATACGGAAATTAATTTAACTACATATGATGGTTGACATAAGGTTTAAATAGAATTATTGGTGCATGAACCATCGTCAATGTTACGCGCGGGCTGTTACAAATATATGCAGTTAATTTAGTTATGATTGTCATTAATTTTAATTTTATTTTTTATTACAAAAACAGCATTATTTTAAACCAACAAATATATAAATATATATATATATATATATTATATTTATATTTATATATATATATATAATATAATATATATAATATATATAATATAATATATATAATATATATAATATATATATATATATAATATATATAATATATATATATATATATTATATTTATATATATTATATTTATATATATTATATTTATATATATATATTATATTTAAAAGAATATTAAATTGTACGAAGCTTTTTTACGATTCAGCGTGTTTTTAATACAATATATGTTATTATTTGCGTATGCTATTTAAAAATTAATTCGTCACTTATTTTATCTTTTATTTAAATATATATTTTCCTACTTGAAAATAAATATTTTCTTTTTTTGGAAATTAAGAGGAAAATACTCAATTTTATCTGCTCCCCATTTTATTATTTGCAATATCGCTATGAGTCGTTGCTGGATTATCTTTTAACGTGCATTTTTTATTAATATCGCTTGCCGACCGAGTATCGGAAATCGTTAAGAAAACCAACCATCTACGCGTATCCAATCGGCGTCAACTTTACGCTGCGTCTTCCTCTCTCCGCCTATATTTAAGGTAATTCTTGAGGTTGTAAGGGATGTAGGGTTCATTCAAGGTTATCGGGAATTTTTATGAATGGACTGTGCATAGAATTCAACAGCGCGCGGTCATAAGTAAAACCTAAAAAGGTCTCACTGACTTTGTAGTAGCGATTCATTCAGTATTTTGCCGAGATTTGAGTCGCTTCGGCGCGCTTTCGCGGGAATCCTCGAGAGTTACCTGTCAGGAGAAGTTTCCTTCGTGCGAATTCTATTGAACGTTTTTCTTGGGACGGTCCTCGAAAACTTAGAAAAGTATATTCTTCTTTTTAAATGTTATTTTTATGCTACTATATGTATATTCCATGCTACTATTCAAAATATCGTATCTCTTCACGAAGTCTCATCTCTTCATACAGTAACATATCCTAATAAATACTTCGCGAAATACTAAAATGGTCTCTGTCGGTGGATGGTTTACATATTTTTTTTAATGCGACACATGTTAAGTAATTCATGATACGCGTCTACGAGTACGAGACACTTTCACATTTTACAACTCTCGCTCCGCGACAATTAACAGTTTCGTCACCGCGGACGTAAGGATACGCGTCCAGAAATCTCGCTCTCGACGCGGTAAGATCGAAAAAGAGGGGAAGAGGGAAAAAAAGAGAGAGAAGAAGTCGTGCGTTCGATACACCAGCTGCCTCGTCTCGCTGCACCTCGGACGTATTTTCTCGCTTCTCCAAGAAGGCACGTGGGTGGCGGCGTGGCACTTTGCTGGTTTTATGAGGCCCTTAAGAATGGTCCCAGGGCCCGTTCATCTCTCTCTTCCCCGCTCCTTTTCTTCCCCTCCCACCTCGTCCACGCCTTCGGACTTTTTGTAGAGTCGCCATTACTCGACAAAGTCCTTTGCCGTTTGGGCCCTTGATGGATGCCCATTGCGTGGGCACCGTGGTTTCAGTCGGCCCCGATGGGCCTGCGACCGAATCCGCACGGTTCCGACGGGCTTCTTCCACGCCGAAAAGACACGCGTCCAGCTTTGTAAATCGTCCGGCTGCCAGGCGTAAGAAAGGGTTTGTGTATGCGCCCGCGCGCGCTCATGCACGCTCTCGCAAATTTACAGAACGAAAGCGCGCAGTAAGTTTCATACTTTGTTTTGCGCCGGAGGTATTATCGTCCGATCTCGCTCCGCTTTTATATCTGGAGATATTTCGCGGGGATAAACGCCGTGGTGCCAAATTACGCTGTTCATAAGCCGGCCGGTTCATAGGACGCCCGATGAAGCACGAATTTATGATCTCCTCGCCGTATCGAACGTGGGAAGCGATTGTTTTACATTTATCGCGTATTACACGATAACTATATGTAACAATACGTTGTTAACGCGTTCAACAAACGGAAGATATTACTTCTATAAAATCAGTTTTCTTGTTTAAAAAATATTTTACTGCTTTTACTAAATAAAATTAACAGCAACAGGCAAAATGTTTTCCTGTAGTATTAAATATTTTTTTCTTCTAGCTGAAGGATTCCTGTGGTTTTTATTACCCAAATTTGGTTCTAAAAACCAGAAAGTTCATTTTCTTCAATAATTATTTTTACTATAAAATTCTTTCTGTAATAAAATTTGTTCCTTGTAAGATTGAAATCTCTGTAATGATAAAACCTTTTACAACTTATTAAGGTTTCTTAGCGACTAGAGCCGACCCTTTTATGTGTACCGCAGCTGTAACGCTCGCTTGCGCGTCAATGGTCCGGCGGGATGACCAGCTCCACCCACGCGACGATAATAAAGTCACGGCCGATTCGTTCCTGTCGCTTTGCCTCGGATAAGGATTGAAAACTTTTGCACACGCCGTGATCTTCGATATGTAATTCCACTGGTCGGAATAGCCGCCCTTCCCGACCACATTTACATCTCTGCATTGCCGATAAAGGACATCGCTACGGGACGTAAAAAATGCTAAGATCCTCGTCAATCTCCACGAGAGATGTCTTTGTATAGTGCGTTCGCGACGTGGCGCTCGCGCATACTCCCTCTTTGTCGTAACAACAAATTCGCCCGGAACAACGTACAGTTTGCATCTCATTACGGTGGTTAACAATTACGTGAAATTTAAATGTTTGCCGCTCGCGGCCACGGCGGGCGAATATTTTTCTTGTGAAAAAAATAACAATAATTTTTATCGCATCGTCCGAGAGTACGTCCGCGCGCTCGCACTCGTACGTGCAATTATCTTAATCACGACGCGAGTCGCTCGGACGGGTATGCGGACGAATCGTCGAACGCAAATTTTCTCCTCTGTTACTCCCTTCCTCTCGAATCCGTGCTCCAAAAAGCGCGGGCTCAGTAACTCTTCGGTGCAATATCCGCGGGGCTAATCGCGAGTAATTCGCCGATCGCTCGTGCACGAGCTGGCTCTCCTGTCGTGGAGGAGAACTTGCCGAAGCCGTCGGGAGCGCGGCGGATGTATTTCGGGACTTTTGCCTTCGAAGTTTTAGAGCGCGCGAGAGTGACGTGCCGTGTAATTTCGTGGGCGTATGGAGAGCAGACTTAGAGAGGGTATGATGTTGAAGCGGGCGATAGGGGTGAGGAGCATGGGCGCAGAAATATTTCTCCCGGAGTGCAGAATAGCGATTGTTCTCCAACCGAAACGATACGTAACATATTCGTAGAGGTTTGCTTGAGAAATTGTGCAGACTTGTGCGTCGATACAAATACCAGATTCGAGTATCGGAAATGATGGATATGTTTGTAAAAATTCTCCTTACAAGCGTGCCTTTAAGTACCGTTTTGTTGAGAGTATAAATTGTCGCAATACAGATTATGATTCCTGTACTGTGATCTGAACAATCGCGCGCAAGGAGGCGTGCAATTTTGGGGGAGGGCGGAGGGAGCGCGAATGCCCCTTCTTGCCGCTTCCTGTGGACGTTTGCGACGAGAATTGGCGGAGGTCGAAGCGCTCACGGAGAACACTGTATGCTCTTGCAAACAAATGGCCGGCAATTACCTGCAATTTGCCATATACGCCGGTCTCTTCCCTCTCCTTCTTTCTTCCTTCCTTTCTCTCTTTCTCTCTTCCTCTCTTTCTCTCTTTCTCTCTCTCTTCCTCTGTGGGCTCGCCGTCTCTCGTTTTCATGGCTGTTTTCGGCGCTGAGCTTCCACCCCGGGGCGATACATCGATTGCCGGGTAATTGTCAGCGCTCAGCGCCCCGAAACGCAGGTGTAGCGGGGCAACAACGGGTCGCCCGCGGGCGCCACGTAAGTGCGTTAATTTATGTATTTCCGCCCGGAGGGACAACTGAGGGTGGTACCGGAATCTCGCTGCCGCAGCGCGAAATATCAGCGCTGATACAAGCACGGACGTCTATACTCAAAGTAGTCTGCTAACAGGCTGAACGACGGGTTAGGTTCGGAATTTGGGATAGAGAGACGCCTCTTATGCACTCGTGAAGTACAAAAGAGGGAAAGAAAGAGAAGATTCAGAGAATTTTGAAAATCTAAAAATCTAAAAAATTTCAATTCTAGAATTCTACTTCCATAGATAACCCTCTTTTCTTCTCGTGTATACAAAGTTGGATCTGTATATAAAAGTCTGTATATAGAGAATCCAGAAAAATATAAAAATAGCGCAAATCTATTTGCAGATTGTGACTTTATTGCGCTACTAACTTTTCTGTATCTCTGGAAAAAAATTTATTCAGAAATATTAATATATTATAAATATATATTATATAGAATATAATATATTATAAATATATTATATATTATAAATATATTATAAATATATATTTATAATATATTATAAATATATATTTATAATATATTATAAATATATATTATATAAAAATATTAATTTTTGACAAAGTTGTGAAAGTTGCCCAGATATCCAGATTGTACTGTATGTTCCAAGAAATATGATTCTATGGACGGTTAACATTTTTTTTTAGAATTTCATACAATTCGAAGAATTTTAGATAGATATGTGTTATTAAATAATAATAAATTAAGCACTTTCATGCGAATACGATGCGCGTAGGATAATAAAATACTTCATCAATGTGTAAGATACATATTAATGAAATTCTGTCATCCTACGGCGATTACGTTCGATACGAATCAAGTTGTTCTCGTGCAAGATACGACAACAATTTTATTGTCGCCAGACAATTCGTATGTCGTTCGATCGGAGTATAGTAGCCGAAAAAGTGTGTCCGTGTGCCTCGCAATTCTACACGTCGATAATAATCCGCAACGGGATGCGGGCGACGAAGAGAGCGAGAGGGGGAATACGTTTGATGCGGGAATTCACAACGACTTAATCCCGACACTGCTTTCTCGCCTTAAAGGGGACATCCTCGGCGACCCCGCTTTTTTTCTTCTCGTTGCACTTGCACGTGCGCCACGTGACGCGAGTGTCACAGCTGTTACGCGCCGCGCCGGCCGCGCCTCTTTTACCCCCCTGAGACAGCTCCATGAAAAAGAGAAGGATGACCGTCGCATGACGATGCGCGTTGACGGTGAGAGACGGGTGGAGGCATGGATGAAAAGAAGTGGCTGGCTCGCCGTAGCACGAGGAAGTGTCTCGTGTGTCTCGCGCGGTCGCTCCGGTTCTCCCCTCGCGACACTCGATACCGAGAACCGCGTTATCCCAGCACCGCGAGAATGCATATCGCGTGTGCCGCTCGTATGTATATAGGATCGTGGCTAATGGCCCGTAGATTACCGCGCATCGCACGCAACTCCGATGTACACCCGATGAAAGATCATCGGGACACCCGATATCACATACGAAAGACCGTCGATAGACCACGCAAAAGTGGCGAGCTTCATTCGGACGATAAATCGCATGGTAGGGGAGACTGGGACTAGTTGGCCCAAGGAGTCAGCCATGTGTTTTATTTATATAATTATCGTGAGAAAGGAACAGTGAAAACAAAATAAAAAAATTTTCTTTTTAGCCGATAAAACTCTGACAGAGTTTTATCGGTATAATGTTACAATTAAAAAATAAAAAAAGCTAATTTAGAAGCAGCCAAGTATATTTTTGAGCATCTCGAAATTTGATATTAATATTTTCAATTGTGAGATAATAAATTTAAATAATGTATTATTAAGTAGAATAGAATTTCCTATAAATATATAATGCTTTTTTTGAGTAAGAAAAGCAATTTTTATTTATAAAATGATTGAAATCGAGCATATGGACAGTACAGTTGGCCACTATTTAAAGACCAGCTGTGTCTAGCGATGCAACGATAATTCGATAATATCGAAATATAAATGTGTTGTACGTCAATATCGATAATTTGAATATTTTTCTCCGATATATCATTATATCGATATTAATTTTAACGATATTTTGCGACTTGCAACTTGCTCCTGCCTATATCCGATTTTATCAACGTCGATTAAACCTTTATCTGAGTTTTATTTCTTTTCGAATAAATACTTAAGGCTAATTGTTTCATCTTCTTAGTAACCTACTTAATAGTAATTATTTTTTTCTCAGTGTATGCTTACTTAATTGATTAAATAGATTGAGTTTTATTTTGTGCACTACTGACACAGCTAGTAATTTATAATGTGTAAAACGTTGTAATTTATTTTTTGCGTAGGTCTATCTTCATATATAGTGTCCTTCTGTTGTTCAATTTTTATTTTTCTCAAATTCTTTGAAACGTTTAACGAGCTCTATGTAATGTTGCGGTAAAGATAAATCGAAAATTATTAGTCCGCGAAAATTATGATTGAGTTATCGGTTGTATACAGGTATTTATGGGTGCCTTTGCTAGTTTTATTTGGCACAGTTACACGCATTTTATTATCGAAGTACTTAAAGATCTTAACGTACGCGTTCGTTATTTATTTTCGTGGCGCTCCGAGGCTCTGCTGTTTCGTTTCGAATGTCCGAATCCTGATCGAGTGCGTTTTAATTCGTAGTTAAGCGTCCCTTTTTCACTGTCATTGATATGGCTCGCGCACGAAGGCCCGAGCGAGCGTTATTTCGAGAGACCTCGAGCGAATAATTAGTATGCACGGGAGGGCTTTTCGTGATCCGCGATCGTTTCATTTATTCCGCTTATTAAATCCGCCAATTCGCCGTCGAGTCGGCACGAATATTGATTTTTATTTGCCGTGATGCTCAGAGAGAAAGATTTCCGGTACCTGCTCGTGCGAATAAATACATCCCCGAGGCGGACGGGCGCGTAAATATTTTGTTTTAAAACCAAAAATATCTCACTCAGCCGATATCGCGGGTAGAGGTGTTTTTCAATCGGCTTAGTCTAATCGCGCCGGATAATCTCGCGCGGCGCGTTGCGGAAAGAACAAACGCAAGCTTCGGCAAAATACAAACGCACCTGACAATACGCAAACACGTCCGAGGTGGGAGATCTCTCGGAATATATATGTTATCAGCGTTCCTTTGTTTCAAGTTTTATATGATATCTTTTGTCAGATTTTGAAAATATAATCTTGCTCTCGCTTGAGGAATTTTTTTCAAAATGCTTTATCCATCTATATTAATTCAGAGAAAGGTATGTTGCATGCGTAATAAGTGATTTAAGATCTCGGCTGTTACACAAAAGAATTTATTAACGCTCGAGAATTTCACGATTTAAAAATTTCAAAAATTTATGCATAAAGACGATCTTACGTCAAACTTTCACAAAGTAATTCGCACGCGGAAAAGAAAATTAGCTGTGGCAGAAAGAACTTATGTATGAAAATTTACCCTCCGCGTGAAAAATTTTCGATTTATATTTCTACTTATTTTCGCTCGTAAGCATGCTCATTCATTAAGCGCGCTCATTAGATTATACGCATGCTCATTCATTACAGCCGTATCACCAGCGTTAAATATCTTATTACCTGCTAATTATCTCATTGCAATTTTAAATTCCCATAACTCGTCCGTACCGTTTCCTACTCATTTACAGTGAAGACTCCAACATAATGTAACGTGCGTGACGTGCGCGGCCGGTTGATGCGTTCGCGCATTGGTCAGTGCGCCGCCGGTGCATTACGACCAAAGATGCACCGAGGAAAGTGCACCGCCGCGGGGGAACGCGATATAATGGATCAATGTAGCGGGGCACGCGGGGGTTTACTTAATTGCAATTAATGAGGGGAGATACCTCAGTGGGGTCACGTGAGTTAAGGATTACTAATGTGCCGACAGGATTAACGTTCGTTGAATAATGCACGCTTGGGCGCGAGCACGAGTGCGGCACTTATTTCGAGTATACCGAACTTAGTGAGGACGCATCCATCACGTAAATTACGACGTGAAATTGCTGGATCCTTCTCCTTTCTTTCCTCTCTATTATGTTTCTTATTAATCAGTCTCTTGAATGCTCTTATATGTTGGCTCATAAAACACTGTTAAAATTATTAATTCTGTAGCTCTCGAATTATTATTATTATTGTGTTATAGTTTGAGTTTTCTTTTGTATGTACTATCATTACTTTATTTTTTAACGCTAAAAAGCAAGTTTTAATATAATATCTTCTGCCAGATTTTGAATATCTTGCTCTCGCTTAAGAAGAATTGTTTCCAAAGTGCTCACAAATAACACTGTCTTTCTCTCTCTCTCTCTCTCTCTCTCTCTCTCTCTCTCTCTCTCTCTCTCTCTC
>NW_022639458.1:869666-904349 GCF_010583005.1 Odontomachus brunneus
TCTCTCTCTCTCTCTCTCTCTCTCTCTCTCTCTCTCTCTCTCTCTCTCTCTCTCTCTCTCTCTCTTTTCACCTCTCTTTCTACGCGTGTAGTTAATATTATTAAATCTCATATTTTTAACACACTTTCTTACACGTCCCACCGTTATCTAAAACCCTATCTCAATCCTACAAAATATTCGACATATTCGCATTCCAACATTTGTCCATTCTGTCTCTGCTCCAATTCGAAGCGAGCAGGAATTCAATGCGTGCACGTTTCGAATTTCTTCCTCCGGTTATCGCAATACCGTAAATTTCGTCGACCACCCGCACACGAGGTGGTGTACGCGGGGTTTCTTGGGGTAACGTAGCGTCGTGGCGTTTACCGAGCGGTTTTTCGCCAAGGTGAAATTCTGGCACGATCGAAACCGGAGCGCCTCGGCATTCCCGAATAAACAATCCCGATGCGTCGGACCCGTTTTGCGTGGGAGTACATTCATGTTTGCGTGCGTGCATGCACGTGGTGTTGCACGCGCGCGTAATGTTGACCGACCTGTACACGACTGCCTGCACATAAGTAACGTTGCTGCCACGCGCAGTGTGGAGGGAAAGGGCCGCCGCGCGCGGCGGCTCGTCTGATTGGCCGGATTTATGGGGTCTACTTATCGCGTACTTACCGCGTTGTATATCAACAATGACACCCGCACCCGCGGGCGCTCCCTTCCGCCCCCCGCGACCCTCGGCAGGCCCTTTTTACGCCTCTCCATCCGTCGCCACTATACCTTCCGCCTCTCTCTTTCTCTCTCTGTCTCTCTCCTTCCCTTTCCGCGCAGGTAAGTCGCCGGTAAATGGGAGCTCGCGATTTAACAGGCTGCGAGGAAGAAATTTATTCTTTTTTTGGAATACTTTTAAATTTCTTGGAATCTCTCTCGAGACAACAGCGAAAATACTTTTACTCGAAATCACAAAAGTGAATGCTTAACTCAGAATGGTTTCTTAATCTACTGTAACTTTAAAGTTAATCCACTTTGACTTTTTTGAGTGTATATTTCAATCAATCAGCGTGAAATTATTTCAGTAATACGGTGAAAAGGAGGAAATTGGGTCTAGTTGGCCCAAGGAATATGTCGGTCACGTGTTTTGTTTATGCATTTATCACAAGAGCAATAATGGAAGCGAAAATCGTAAAATGTTGCTTTTAGAACGTAAGTACTTCTTTTTGAGTTTCATTAAAATCGGAATAACATTACAATTAAAAACAATAGATTCAAGAGTAACTAAATACATTTTCGCGGAAGCGTTCGAAATTTTTTTACTAAGATTCTCTATTGCGCGTGAGCAAATAAACTTAATTGACGTGTTATTAGTTAGTATAAAGTTTGTAAATATATGATACATTGTTTCGGGTAATAAAAGCGATTTTTATTTATAAAATGATTGAAATTGAACATATGAACGAGGTAGAGTTGGCTAGCAGAGTTGTGGAGACTTCAGAACTACTAATATACATATTTTACATGTAGCCACCTCACCCCGAATTGATAGGCAACTTGCTCCGGAATCAGAGTAAAATGATCACGTTGCAGCATGTTCATATTTCGGTCATTACAAAAGGAAATATATGGTATATAAGACCAAGAAAGTTTATGGAATCTCAAAATTCTGAAAAATGTAGCATCTTGTCCCGGTTTCCCCTACACCAGGTTTACTCATCGATTTCGAACGAAACTATTTATTTGACAATTCATAACAGAAAAATTTTATATGAGTGCAAACTTATGTGGCTTTGAATCATTCTGCTATTTTTCTATTTCTTGAGTAGAATTTTACTGAAAGAAGTTTAGAGTGTTAGAATCTTTATTGTATGCGCGCGCTTGTTAGAAAAAGCGAAGTTCTAAAGCGTGGAGCCTGTTTTAGCATATTTACATTACATGCTTAGCGTCATGTTTTAAGCACCCTCAAACCGCAGCGATTTGTTCGCTACGAAAATATATTTCCCCGATATTACCCGTGACCACAACGAAGGTGTACAACGGTATACCTTCGTTAAGGGTCTATCTCGAGTTGCATCAGGTACAAGCGGAAGTAGCCGGTAAGAACGCCGATAACGACACGACTTCTTGAAACACCGGTCGTTTCGTTCGACGTCGCGCATGAAAGTCGCGTTGAGATGCGCACGCGTGCGATAAACAATTTATTAATGAACAGACGATGTGAGTTTGTCTGAATACGAATGTCGCCGGGCGATCGTAACGGCGACACGTGTCGCGACGATATCTCGATGACTCCTGGACGTCCCGGCACACGGGATATCCCGTAGGCGCCAGGAAGTAACCGTCACGCGTCACGCTCATGAATCACGGAAACAGGAAAGCCTCGCCCCGTGACTCCAATCGAAATCGGTGTCGCCGGGACCCGGAACTCACGCGGAGGCGCCACAACGAGCACTCGCACGATACCCGTAAAGGTGATACTCCATGCGTGGCGTCTGCGACGGTAAATTGCGGACGCTTCGTAAATCACGCGAATGTCACATCTCGCGCCTGACAAGCGTGCGTTTTATTTCGTTAAATCGACGAGATGCTTTAACGTAATAAATCGTTGCGCCAGATTTTCGCAGAAGTTTCGAGCTTGTTTCGCGACAGCAACGTCTGTACATGGGGACGTCATTTTGCGAATTGGATTGTGTTTTAAAACGTTAACTATCGCGTTGATTTCCGTTAATTATAGATGATTTTAATTGAATGAATCACCAAAGGTATGATAAATAAATGCAATTAAATACGCGCGTATTGTTGATCTCGTTTTATTGATTCTCTATATAATCAATTTCTAAAATATAATTAATTGTTTTTGAAACTAACTTCAAGAAAGGAGATTCTCAGTTTACCTTATACATATATTTGTTTGTTTGTATGCATTCGTTTGTCTCTCATTGCTAGTCTACTATATCTCATTTTTATAAGAAATATGATTGACTTGAATTTGAATGAGCGCCACAGAGAGACTTTCTTGTTAAATTTTACAATTGGTTTAAATAGAAATTCTGCCTTTGTCACCTATATTGATTAAATACAAAACATATGCAATATCGCAGTAGTTGCTAATTATTTATCCATCTTAGGCAAATTTCTTGATTGAGATGATTTTTGCTATGACTGCAAAATCATTGTTTTGAGTATTAATTTAAAATTATTTCATATTTTTTAAATCTTTTGAGGTTCTTAAAGGTGATTTATTTTTTTAAGCTTTTTATATATGTAATTTAATGAGACATGATAAGAGCATAACGCTGGTCATCGTCGGTGCGTTAGATATCTTTAAACGTAGTGTGACCATTTCTTTCATCTTCATCTTTATGAAACAACATGACTATTTTCCTCTCGATAAATCGATCAGCTTCTCTTGGCTTTATTTTGCTTGCGGAATCTTGTTTCTAGTCAGGCTGTTAGGTATCAGGTTTGTGGTAGAGATTATTTTGTGTTTCTTCACGAGAATCTGGCGACTATACGGGTCGGTGAACGTCAAAGGCTGTAATCTAATATTTTTTGATAGGACTGTAAGGAGGCACCACTACCGGGTGGCTCTCGATGATAAATTCCAGGGGCTCCTCGACAGAGCCCCTGGATCAAACAATGGAAACATGAGACTCCAGACAGGTTCAATTGTTTCGGACACGTTGTTTTAATGCGAGGTGGCAGAGGCCTCCCGTTGAGCGATGGCGTAGGCAAAGAAATGCCGTGAATGCCAAAAAGGTGGATTGTCGAGGGAATATCAATGGTGAAACGTGTCTGTCTCGTCACTTCACATGTATCCAAGCGTGTACAAATTTATTAACACGTTGACTGCAATGGTTATCGGTGACCCGCACTTTACGATTCTGTTGTCTTTTATTAGTTTCTTTACAAGACGTAACGGATTGCAATGAATTAGTAATGTGCTAAACAATTATTTTTGAGTCGTGTTAAATAGTTATTCACTAAATGATTATAATAGTTGCTTCAAAGTAATTAGTTATTTAAATGAATTATTTGGTAGAAACGGTACTAACAATTTATCACAATGCTGTTAACAAATAAATTAATCGATACAAATATAAATAACGAAACAATAACATTCAGGGAACGATAAAAAATAGCGATATTTGTGTGTTATTATTATTGACGGAAGCAACATTTATTGCAGCAATAGTTTTTTTGCCCATAATTATTTTGCTGTGTAATTTCGTTTGAAATAATCAATAGAAATTAACATAATAGTCAACGTGCCAAGAAAATTTCAACAGTGCTCGAGTATTCTCGATTATCTTGTGTCGATGCGGAAGCGAAACGATATTTCCGCGAACCTAATTTGAATAAGCGCGACTTAAATTTCGAATATTGTATATAACGAAATTCGACAAGCTGCGTAGAAGTCAGTGGTCCGGCCAATGAAAGGATTTCGCGTTTGGGCATTGGCGGAGTCGTACAAAGAGCGCTCATTTGTAGCATTTCGTGCGTATTTCAACTTATGGTTTCGACCAAGACGTAGGCCGATGGGCGGAGGAAGCAAGAAAGCGCCGACTACGTTCGGGCCATTTCCTGCACGAAATGCCCGGACATTAATCACGCGGCCGAATTTCGTGCAAAATTTTACGGCCCTCCTTATTTGTAAGAGTCCTCGACTGTGCTCTTAAAAAAACCTTCACTTCAAGCGAAATACATTCAGCATGCTTAATTGGGTTATTAATCGATTAAATTAAATTAAATCAAAGTTCATGAGTCGAAATATTTTCGTAAACAAGTCAGCGATCGATTCCTTACTCTTGTAGATTGCTTGTTACAATTTTATATAAAATTGTACAAGTTATTAGAAGTTATTAGAATGCAATAACTTTCGTAATTATACTGAGGAAATATTGCAGGGAAAATTACGTTAAAATTATATTTCTTTTTGCAATGTTTAAAGCTAAATTATACTGAAATTGCAATATAAATTACATTTTTGCAGTAGAAAGTCAAGCGTGCATAAACATATATTTTTAAACAAATATATAATATAATTTCGATCATAATTCTATATAGTTCAAAATTATAAAAAATTTATTGCAATTTTTACTATAATTACTACAATATTTTTTTCGTGCAGAGAGAGAGAGAGAGAGAGAGAGAGAGAGAGAGAGAGGGCAAATATGCTGTGTAAAATATAATATATACGATTATACGAACGACTTAAGATTCTAAAGATGGTAGCCGAAATCTATCTCCGACAGATTTCTAATTGGATTTTGCACCCTCATATTATCGTGGGGTGCACACGTCAGAAACTTTCTGTCCTTCGGTAGAAACGAGGGTTTTAGATGGCAAAAGAGGCGCCGTGGCTCCGTTAATTTAACGGTTTAAAAGGCCATTGGGAGTAATTCGTATACCGAGTAAGGGATGGCGAGGAGAACGGCGACGCCTGCAGGATTGTTATCCAAAATATGCAATTTCCGAAAATATCCCCCGCACACACGGAACGCGGAAATTACAGGGTGGGAAAAGAAGTCCCTAGAACGGTCCCGAGGGCTCCTTCGTCGACGGTCGTTGCGGACGTTTCCGAAAGTCCTCGTGACGCCGTCGTAAATGGCAGCTGTCTGCTCGAAATTCCTCGACAGATAACCTCTTTTCCTATACGAGCGTTTTAGTACCCGTCAGGAATCTGATTCGACCCAATCAAAACATAATCACGTGAAATTAACGAGTAATCGCAGGCCCGGGGACTAATTTAAAATTATAGTCATCGCGCGACGTTCTCGTGCCGTTTTTTGGGTCTCTCTCTCTCTTTCTGTTCTACTATTTTTCTTCTCTTTTCTCTTTTCCCCCAACGACCGTCGTCCATGACAAATAATTATTCGACGAAAGCAAGTTAACGAAGCAATGCTCCGTGAAATTCGAAGGACTATTTCCCATGAAAATCAGCTAGCATAGCTAAATTTAGTTAGGCTTGCAGCTATGTTTTTATTCTCTGATTGTATGCAACCGAGCGTCCATTAGAAACACTCGCGCTACCGCGTCCATGAGAGATTTATGAATGAAATAGCGAGAATATGAATGAGCGTTGTGTCGGCACGAGGCTGGAATACCATTAGGAGCCGAAATAAACCCCGCGCCTGCCTTCTCGTCTGCTCTTTTCATTACAATCGTCGGCATTCGTTGTTCGATGCCGTCATCAAGGCGCCAAAAATATCATTTTTACGCTAATCAACCTGCAACCAAAGGTAGGGGAGACCGGTTGATCCAAGAGATATGTCGACATTGTATTTTGTTTATGTATTTATCGTGAAAAGAATAGCAGAAACAAAATCGTAAAATGTTTCTTTTAAAGAGAATGTGGGTACTTTTTTTGAGTTTCATTAAAATCAGAATAATATTAGTTAAAAAATAGAAACAATTGATTTTCTGTAGCAAATAACAGTTTTAACTATTTAACAGTTTAACTATTTTTTTTAGATAAGTGAATGATAAAATAAACGTAACCAGAAAAATTGGAAAAGAAACAGTTGTCTCGAGAAACGATCTGTCCATCTGATGAACGACTCGGTTACGCAACCTGGCATTATTGAAAAAGTTGAAAATGGAAGAGGATTTTCCGAGTTTGCACCTTGCGGTAATTACAGTTCTTCAGGAGGGAAAGGTACCTTAACCGACAGAGAAACGTCGTGACTCCGCGAAGGAGGTCCCTCCGGTCTGTAATTTCGTGCAATTACGCAGTTTGTGCGCCTCCCATTCGACAGTCTCCGGTAGAATAGTCCACGTTGTCCCAAGCGACGTTAATGTAACGTTTTACGGTGTTTTCAGGAAGTTCCCGGCCACGACGTTATCCGAGATCTTCGAGTGACCGGCGCAATTATGAGCCGAGGATACGCTGTGCGGGTCCGGTAAGTTAATTGATACTTTTGCTCTAAGTATAATAATCACGGCTGTATAAATCAACGTCCCGCACGCGTATTACGGCGAGTCGCTTTGACATTTGTATTATATTGGAAATTTATTGCGCTGTTAGGACCGCGCGGGATGCTGCGACTAGCCGTTAATGTCCGATGCACAAATAGGACATTGTGCGTTGTTAACTCCACTCAACAAGAGATATATATGTAATGTAACAAAAATAAACTGCCTTCAAATACCTGAAAAGTCCTACAAAGTATGAAATAATTTTAACTCAATATTCATATGTATTTCCTGCAATCCTATCTTAATATTCTAACAATATCAAAAGCCGGTACGAGAATTTAACTGATTAAGTTCATTATATAGTTAATTATTTACCTAATTTTTTTCACGCCTAATTTTTTTTAATTTTTTTCGACTTCTAATATGATTAAAATATTAGAATAGGATTATAGGTACATAGAAGTATTGACTCAAAATTGTTTCATATTTTCTTTGAGGTTTTAGAGTTGTTGGAAGCTGTTTATTTTTGTAAAAAAAGTTTTTTATTTCAAAATTTTAAATTAATTATTGAAAATTTGTTCTTCAAGTCGGTTAAAGAAAGCTTTCTTGAGGTCGATTGAAAATAAAAATTTAAATGTTATAAAATTTTTAAGAAAATAAAAGAATTATCTAATCTTTTGGTCATCTGGACAAACCCGGATAATGATATTAATCCAAGAAGCATGCAGGTTGAACTAGTTACAAAAATTTCATCTCATTATTTCTAACGGTTCTCGAGTAATGAAGGAACATATAAAGGACCATACATATAGAACAAACTGAAAATCTTTTTTTGAAGTCGATTATATATGATGTGTTATTATACACACTATGTGTTGAGTATTTTCATAATTAAAAACTGTTGTAAAAATCTGAGATTTAAAGTACGACGAAAGGTTTTTATTCGAAGGTGACAGTTAAAGTATGTCGCGATTTCACCTTCGGAACTATAAATTGCACGATTTGTGCGACCTAGAATATCAGCTTCGCGCGCGCGGAATCGTGTCTCGGGCGAAGTAAGGGGTACAACTGGACCAGATAAGCGAAAGCTCGTGGTTTTATCGGAGCGGAGGCGGGACGACCAGCGCGTTGATCGAGGCGATGGTTCGGGACGATGCGGTACGGTGCGTGCCACACGTGATTTCCGAGAATTCCGAGAACGCCTATTTGTAATACAAACTTTTACGTGGTATTATGAAAATAAGCGTGGATCGATGCCTCATTAGCGGCGCTAATAGGAATCCCTTCGTGGGCGCCTTGTCCCTACAAGCCTAAAATTATCGTAAATTCCACACGGTTGTTCCGTCAAAAATTCGGAGATCATTCTTACAAAGAAGACTATGATCGGCGGTAATTTCGATAATTACGTTCTTTTATAGGAAATTCAGACGTGATATTCGTCCCGAATTGCTTTCCGTGCGCTTGTAAACAAGGAAAGCGTTGGCGAGATTGCGTAACGATTATTATCGTGCGTGTAGAGATTGTTGAATCGTGTTTTTTAAGAAAGCACGATTAGTCGAATTCGGAAGTGCACCTGTGATGCAGCTAACCGTCAGACACACCTGTCCGTAAATTGCCATCTATAAGATCGACCGTGAGGCCTCGCGGGCGTCCTTAAATTAGTATATGTAACAAAATGGCGCATTATTGCACACTATGTCGGATATTTTCCTAATGGAATAGCTACGGACTGTTATGAAGATCTGAGATTTTTAAGTACGATAAAAGGCTGTCGATAGAAATTTAGGATGGGACATGTTCTCGCGCTTATTCACGGCCTTATGCGTCTCACGTAGAAAGTAATTTGCATAAGTCCGTGCGTCAAAGTTAAAAATACCGTGGAGAACACTTCGCGAAGATCGATATCTCTGACATAAAAAAGTGAAAGAAAGAAAAGGCAAAAGAAGAGAAAAGAAAAAAAATCATCGGCGGAAAAACTTTCGCGCCAACAGGTATGCGCGTAGCCCGGTGGGCGTGACCGCTCGTAAAAGCGATTCGTAAAATATGCACGCTGCAGAAGCAGACACCCCTAATTCAGGCATTAGGTGTCCAATTAAACGAATCCGCCGATTTTTTGGAGCGGTGGGAAAAAAATCGCCGGCAGGTGAGGCAACGTATCGACTGAAAAACGGGTGCCGCCGCGAGAAGGGTGAGGTGCGATCGGCCGGGGAAGGGGGGAGGGAGAAGCTCTCTCCCGCGACACGTGTGCCGTGACACGGGGATTTTTACGGTGTCACCCTTCCTTCCGAATTCTCGAGCCTGAGCGAATCGCATAGCCGACTCGTCGCTCGTAAAAGGCGTCGTTGCGATTTACATACCCAGATTCGGCACGGCTCTCGTAAATGCGCGTGCTATGATGCGGTTTTATGGGGCGCCCGTATAGATATAACGCGCACCCATGAATTGCGCATCGGGGTGCGCCGGTCCGGGGTGCTCGTGCGAATTATCGTACGCGCGAGCGCATCAATGTTACTTTATTCGCAACTAACGGCTGGGGCGGGGAGAAACTGTAAAATTTTGCGGCACATCAGGCGGAATGCGTTCTCCGTATGAAACTGAATGAATGTGTGCTGAGAAAAAAAATGACAGATCCTAATTATTCGTCATTTTAACAAAAAAATAATTTACGCTTAATATTATTATCAATAATATTATTATTAACAACATGATAGAATCGTCGCAAAAATGGGTTTGTTCTACAAAAATTGTTTGATTCTTTTTCTCCTATTTATAAAATTTAATTTAAAAAAATCTTATACATTGAAATCGATCAATGAGATCGATTAGAGATTCTTGTGTTAAGTTTTTAATATATCTGTATATTAATTTAACATATTAGCGTTGTGTTGTTTTGACTATTCTTTGTTGTGTTATTTTGGTCGTTCTGAGTTAAGTTTATATTTATTATTTTTAAGTTAGCTAGTTTGCTATTGTTAAAACACACATCATTTATATATAAATGTGCGAATTTCTAGTGATATTTTATATGTGAAGTGTATTTATTGTGCTAAGTTGTTTTATACGTTTACACATTTGCGTTGTGTTAAATTTGACACAAAATTTTCTGCAGATGATATATAATTATTTCACCATGCAATTATCATAACAGGACGACTGCAACATATAATATTGATATTAATCTCGATATTGTACATAATTGAATTTTATTTGTTCTTTTACTCTGTAATATCCAAGGGATTGTTTCTCCGTTAACAAAGTGAGATTAATTATAGTCAAAAATATTCCAAATATGTTTCTTTTCTCACCGTAGCATCAAATACATATTCGATACTTATTATCGCGACTAATCCATCAATTATCAGATCACGCAACATCTCGGTACAATGTGTCGCAATGCGATACAACGTAAGGCGGAACATAACGCGTAGGATTACGGTGACGTTGGACGTACTTAAGCTCACGTCAAGGAGGGGCTTAACTATACGAGCGATCCTCTTACACAACGTAGAGAATTACGTGTCGTTCGACGAAATCTAATTCCATTCCTCGCGAACCTGAGTGCTTTTTATCAGCGCAGCTCGATCGATACGTTATTTCGCGCGCGATCGATCTCAGCGTGGCGGACCGATAGATTGCGGCTCTCATTAATTTCGTGCGTGGTAGATATTTAACGCCCTGTCTATCGATAATCCGATCTGCATATAATATTCCGTTCGTCATTAATACATGATATATCATCGTGGCGGGGATTATCGAGCGCGCGGTCGTTGTACCTAGCGCGCGCAGTTATTTGAATAACAATATTCCAGCATTAGACCGGGTCACCGTTTGTGGCACCTAACGAGCTCTTATGCAAATCTGGCTCCATTCTGGCGAGTCACAATATTGAGAGGATTTAACGATTCATTTAACCCGACTTACGCGGCCTATGAAAAATGTAATCGTCGAGGGAACAGAGAAAGAGAGAGAGAGAGACTGAAATGACATGACTGAGAGACAGGGAATGGGACCCTCCCAACCGATAACCACGCCGACAAAGTGTTTCGTCGCGAGTACACAACGACTCACGATGAGACCGTCGTAAGAAATGGCTAACGTCAGGAAAAGATATTACCGCCGGATAGTCGACGGGTCCTCTCCGGGACTATCGGGATCCATTATGAACACTCTACTGGCGACGGACGAAGAATAGAAAGTAGTCTTCGTTTTATCTCCACGCACGCGCGCGCGGCGCTCGATGCTGCGATACTTTCAGCGCCTCTGAGAGGGCCCCCGGCCCCCTTTGAGAGCGCGACCGTATTGTAGGGAGAAAATTATAGGCCGGATCGCGACTTCCTCAGGATCACGCGCGGACTAGGCCAGGGTCGCCCTGGTGTGGCCCCGGTTAACGATACACCGCCAGTATACGCGACGGTACCGTGCGCGGCTCGTTATATAAACCAGTATTCTACTGTCTCCTCGGTATAAACGCCACCATAAATACTCCACCGGTCGACCGCGTCGTCGACGTCCTGGTATTAGATTAGACCTAGCTAGCAGGTCCAGCCGAATGTAAATTCCGGATACGAGACACATAGAGGCCGGCATCTGCCTTCCCGGTATTTTCGCCCTCGACCCGGGTGGCTTAGCTGGCCGGCTTTGCCGGCGTATATCGGCTTTTATCGTTGTCGTACCTTCTCTCTTTTTTCCCCATCTCGCTGAAACGTAGCAAAATAATCCAGAAATCGAGCTCTATTAGCATCGGAAGCGGCGTTACATCGACGGCGTCTCGAAAAAAAGGCGGCGCGGCCCCCGGGTCTCCTAGAGCAGTCACGAAATAGCTGCATCGGAATCAGTTCCCTGTATATACAGGGGGAGATGTGGGAAGGTCTCTCCGGGGTCTTGTGAGAATGCGGACGACCGCGAAATCGCATATAAATTAAGGTTTCAACATTTTCGGCGCGGCCCTTTGTCGGATTCGCCATCGTATCCCCGGGGAACGGTTTTACTTCACGGGACAAAAAGAGAGAAAAGTGCAATCGCAGGGCGGGAGTTCCACTTTCGAAGTCGTACGTGAAATGCGCTCTTGACCTTTCGCGGCGGCGAAGACACTGCTTGAATAGTTTCCCTTAGAATAGTGCTACTGAAAGACATGAAACAACAGTTTTCTACAGTTTTCTAGCCTAAATTATTGCAATGCTACTACAATATTATTATTCTTTCTTCAATGTCATATTTCCTAATATGTCACATTCATAACAGTAAGTTTATTATTTGGATGGTATCACTTTTGCACACGAAGTTACACCAGAATAATAGTCTGTATTCTACAGAGTCATATGTGCGAAATTACGATATTCGGTATGAAATTTCTCCGTATGGAGATTCCCGATCGTAGATGCGACGATCCGCGGCGCGTTAAGTAGATACAAAATAATCTCGCAAGAGATTTGTGAAAGTGATACATTGCAACATCTCGCCAGCAATGAGAGGAGTCCGAATAAAAACAGAGCGCGCATAAAAAACTTGATTTGCACATCTAATATGCTTTTTATTCGTTTCGCGGTGCACGCTCGCGCGCGATACGCGCGCGGCTGTCCAGCCGCGATGATCGATGCGAGCGATAAATCTGCGATCCTTCGCTCTCGTGTTGGCGCGTCCGACACACTTCGCGCCACGATCGGACCGCGACGTATGCACGAGAGGCTGTTGACCCGAATATCCCACGATTACATCTCAGCTGCATTGAGAACACGGCGGTGTAACTGCCCGTGTGTACTTGGCTCGTAGGTACCTAGGATCAGCTGAGTCATAACAGGTGTACACGTGTGTCCGTGCGATCGTAGCGCGAGCAATGAGCCGAGTATGAGCGGCGTTGAAATTGTCCAGCCACTGGAATAGGGACATTCTTGGATCTCGGCGGGATTTGGGGGCAATAATATCTCGGGCTGTTTAATGAGCCTAGATCACACGTAAGACACTAGGTGACTGGTCCCTCGAATCGCCGGGATGAATAGCAATCTTTCTTGCGTCTAATTTCTCAGGGCCGTATTGATAGTCGTTTTCTGAAACTCGTCTCATACGAGATACTCGGAATTTGAATTTAGAGTTAGATCTGAATATTTTAGTTGAATCATGATATTATATTTGTAATTGTGATTCAACTGTACAAAACATCTAACTCCAAAGTAAAATCTGAATATCTTATTTGAGATAAGTTTCAAGCAACGACTACTAATATAAGCTTTAAAAATTGAGTTACATGATGTTATATGCGAATTAGCGTCCTTTTGGATTTCGGGGCTTTGAGTGAGGTTGATGTCATGAACTACTTTGAAATTGCGAACGAAACGAAATAAAGTATAAGGTAGCGTTCAAAGCCGTCTTACGGATATCGCGGGCTTGTGTATACGTTTGTGCGAACACCCGGTAGATGCAATAACAATGAGGTCTTGCTCTTCCTCGAACCGCCGTGTTACATATTGTACTCGTGACTTGTCGATGCAGCGTACATGACTAGCAACGAGCCCCTCATAATGCGGGTTAATCGATGCGCCGACCCGTGTAAAACGCCGGCAGGATAAGCGCGATGCAGTAGACGCGAGGAAATGCATTCGGCGAACGCATTCTTATGTAACCGCTTATCGCGCGCCTCTCCGTCTACTTTCCGTTTTTAGTCGGTTGCGAGTCGAATCGAGTCGAACGACCTCCAGCGCACCTCGATGCATAATTGATTTCCTGAATTAAATCGCTATCGAATTTTGCCGCGGCGCGCACGAGAAATCGCGAGCGTTGCTATCCGCCTCGAAATAACTTTGCTCCCTGAGAAACCGACGAGTGGAACGGGTAGATCCATTTCTTCGAGTTAGATCTGAGCATTTTAGCTAAGTCATACGGTATTACATTTGTAATTGCGATTCAAAAAAAGCATCTAAGACCGGGAGTACATGGAAAAACGTAAGAGATTTAATCCTCCGTTAGTCGTGGGTCTTTATGAAAAATGGAAATTTCATTAATAAATTTATTAATCAAGAAGAAAATATAACATTTTTAAGAAATAGTTTTGTATCGATCTTCGCACAATTTGAGGCAGCTATTTTTGACAGAAAGATATGAAAAATATGGCGCGTACTTCCACTTTGTGTCGTGTCAAAATGAAATCACTGTCAGGTGGAGTCCTAAATTTATAGAGAGGTGACATTGAGATTCGATATATAAAAAATCGTCATTTTGCACAGTAATGTGTAAAGTTAACCTCAAGTAGAAATTACTCATTTTCATGATTAACTTGAATTAACTTGACGTTATAACTCTGTACATAAAAAAGTACTTTGTTTCCAGTAAACACCAATTACCAGTAACATAACATCAAGGTTACTAATTAATTTTCCACTCAATAATGTAAATGCTATATACTTTCTATTGGCTGTTGTACGGACAATATGGCGTTTGGGCTTTGTGACTCGGATAACTAATGAAACAAAACTTTTTAATTCTGTAAATCTAGGATACCGATCTATCTTATGGGAAAAATCACAGTAAGAAAATTGACTAAACAAACGATTATTCTTGTAAGCTGTAAGGAGAATAATCGATTGTGGTTAGTCAATTTGCTTACTGCTCAAGTTTTACCGTTTACGAGCTCCAGAGCATTTTGATGTATAATTGATGCCCTGAATTAAATCGCTTTCGAATTTCACCGCGCACGAAGAATCGCTAACGCTGCTCAATCTGTCTCGAAATAACTTTACACTCCGAGAAGTCGACACATCGAACGGGTGGATCTATTTTTCGAACCGGGACGTTTGCGCGCACTAGCACAAATACGCCAAAGATATGATACGTCAACACGGCAGCCGTGCGCTTTTTTAGAAGCAGCAGCATCATGAATTTTAATTTTTATATATGCCGAAAGACGCGCGAGATAAAAATCAACACATGGCATGCCGACGTGGCGGTTTTAGTCGCGTGTAATTTTCATGAATTTTAATATGCCGTCGAAAAGGTAACCCTTTTCGGCGCCGCCATTAACGCGATTCAACCGAAACTGAAATATCACCGCGCGCGCGCACGCTAATAGTCCCCGCGCATTTTAATGTCTACCCGCTAAAAGGGGGTCGCGCGCCCGCGCGAGAGAGGATCTTTGTGTCCCCGCGCAGATGCAGCCGCCGTGTGCAACCGAATCAAAATGACTTGCCGGAAAGAAAAAAAGAAAAAAAGGTGTAAGGAGGGCGCAACCGGGTCTGTTGACGTTTATTGTGTCTAAACGGTCGGACGGAGGCGCCATTAAAATTTTCTCGCCTCGCGTACACTTCTCACCGTCTCTCTCTTTCCCTCTTTCTCTCCCCCTCTCTCTTTCTCTCTCTCTCTCTCTCTCCCCCTATCTTCCTCTTTTTTCGTTTTATCTTCCTCGCGAAGGTCGGGGCCCCGGATCTGTTGCTGCAAGTCAGCATGGGAAGCCGCGAGAGGAAGGCGCGTCTCGGATAAGAGAGTCAGTCAGGAAAAAAATTCAGGCAGCACGGTCTGAGATTCGCTCGGCGATTCTACATTCTCTTACTTATTGATTGATGGCTTGTAAAAGGGTTCCGCGCATTTTGTTCGGTGTTTAGTCATGCAGAATACTCACCGCGGCTATTCAAGCCTGTCGCCTCGCGCATATGTGCCTCTTTTATAGCGACACTTTTTTTTATATCTCGCGGGATAAGGAATCGTCTGCGCGAATATTTCGTACGTGTGAAAACGGATTTCAGAGATCATCGACATGGATCGCATATATCATGTCCGGATAGCGACGAGAGTGTAAAATTTGCTGTGTTGATTGACAGCCTTTGATCGCGTTGACTTTTTCAGCGTGATAAACTCGCAGCTTCGACAATCCGAGCATAAGTTAGCAGTGACTCGCGTCGGTGCTCGATCTCCATGCTCTGCATCCTTCATAAATCGGACCTCAACAATGCCCGTCCTTGGCGTGCATAAACAGGTCGCTGCTTGCTCACCTGCCGACAGAAACGAAGTCTGGCCGTAATTTAATAACCGATTCGGCCTTTAGTTTCGAGTCCGTGGCCGCGGGAGTGCGGGGGGTTGGTACTAAGTGCCGCGGAGAGACGAAATCGGGAATAGCGAGCGGGCGAGCGGGTTTGAGGCCCCCGAAACGGAGCCCATAAATAAGCCGGGTCCGGAATTACAATAATCCGATCCAATTAAAGCGGAAATTTATAGTTGCAAAAAGCGTAGACGCAACCCCCACCAAGTACCGGGCGATTTGCATTGCGAAATTTGCAAGCGTAATTTCAAATTTGCTTAATGGGGCCCGCGGAGTCGAGAGAGAGGGAGAGAGAGAGAAAGAGAGAGAGGGCCCTCGGAGGCTACTCGCGTAATAGATTCCGTTTTCATATTCGACGGACCTACTACGTACCTCTACGAGGGAGAAGGATCGCGGCCAGGACCGCTTTGAAAAGGGCCGCCACCCATTATGAATTTCATACAGTGCTCCGTTTTTTGCTCTCTTTCAACGAAGGCGGCCCAGTAACTTTGGGACCATTTACCATACCTCGCTCCGAGGGTAAACTCGGCCGCGCCGCTAGCCGCTTGCGCTACTCTCTATCAGAATCAATTTCCACGGATCGTAATATACTATCGGGCCTTAGATCCAATTATCGATGTCTGCTGGTGTTACAGCACCGGGTATTCCCGCGTAATTTCTATCGTAATGCGGAACGTTGCATATTCAATAATGCCCACCTGCTAGTAAATATACACGTCTGTCGTGGGATGAGCTTCCATTACACGGTGATTTTGACTCTACAGCACTAAAAACATAGGTAAAATTTACTTAAGTTTGAGGTTCACGTAACTTTTTAATGTTTAGGGAGTTAACTCTACATTACAACGTGCTCTCTTTATCTCTTTATTTTCAAAAGTCCCCCCATTCTATGCGTCGGTGACCTAATTGTTACGAATACTGGACACACGATAGATAGAAGATTACACGCATTGTTCACGCGCCCTGGATCGCGGCTCTGCTACTCTCAGGCCGGCACCTGACGTGTGATTATTCCGCCATTATTGTCGGGGGATCGAAACCAGATCTAACAATCATCATCGCGGAGGACGGCCGGCTCGATCGGTGCCAAATTCATAGGGGCACCGGATACTTCCCTGCTGCCGATTAGCATAAATTATCCGCGGTCAAGGTGACCGGACACACGAGGCCCCTCATTCCCTTCGTCCACGTCCGCTAATGTCATACATTCGGCCCTCTAAAGGCGCTAAAAGCGGCGCCGCGAGGTGCCGATTGTAGAAACCGGCAGCTCGGCAGCGGAAGCACCCGCGATCAGCGTCCGAATGAGCATAATATACTCTCGTATCTCTCATACACTAATCATATCTAAATGGTTGCGCCGTATACATTCTTGCTTGAGAAATTGCGGGATTGGCTGGATACAAATGTTACGTCTCAGTTAAAGTAGCCGCGAGGGAACCGTCTGTGTCGGGCCTCAATCATCTTTTATTCCATCGATTTATTCGCAAAGCGCGAACTTTCTTACATTAAAAAGTAATAAACCCTAATCTCCCTGGCTTCTGGAATATTAATCGTCTGATGGAGACGTAAATATCTCCGGTATATACAGTGTACTTCGCGCGTATAACGAAGGGAAAACATACAAATGCATGGCCGCCGAACGAATCAAAGTAACGATAATTCCGTTAAATTAGTGGCGAACGCCGAAATGGGTCAATCGAGACGCAAGACTGGTTTCTTATTAAGGCTGCCTCGTAACTTTCAGCTGAACGGCTGATAATCCCGCGTATTGGTCGAGCGAAAACCGCGACGTCGCGGAACCGGGCGCGAGCGCGGATTATCGAGATTTAACTTTGAATTAATACGATACTTAGCGCTGTTCCACTGTTCGGTTTTATCCCGGCGCATTCGTAAATCGAGTCGGTAATCGCTTAACGAACCACCTTTCGAGATTGTTCCCCCGTCGTAAATTCTGACGGCAAGCCTACTCGTTCACTCGTTTTCGGCGTAACCCACTTTATAAATCTGCCTCGCCTTTCGCACCCTGCTCGACTTTACGAGCCGCGTAGCGCGCGTGTGCGCTCGCGCTTTCCATCTCGCTACTTATCGTCAGGTTGGTGTTCCTCTTCGCATCGACGTCTTTTTATCTTTCTTCATAACGCGATGGTCGTTGTGTACGATAAAAGTATGCCTGAACAACGTATCTAACTCTGGGCGTTCTTGTTGCATTGGCCTTTAAATACACACGCGACTGAATGTTTATTCAATGAAATATTCATATTTCATTAATATTCAAGACCAAGACAATAGTGAATGTCCAGGCAGAACCAAACAGCACTTTCTTCAGAAAGTTGCAACTTCTCAGACAACTAATCGTTGTAATTAACTATATAAATATGATAGAGACAACCTCTCTCTATGTTTTTATGTCCGCAATGATCCTGTAAACGGTGTATTTTCTTCTGTAATGACCTAAATATGAATATGCCGCAACGTGGCAAGTTGGTTAGCGACTCGGAGTGAGACGGCCACATATAAAATATGTATACCATCTATGTTCTAAATATTTTGCAATTTCGTTTTCACTGTTCCTCTTATAATGACTACATAAACAAAGCACGTAGCCAACATACTCCGTAGGTCAACTAAACCCAGTTTGCAGATATTGCTATGTTTTTACCTTAACCGTATCACTCCGCGAAACTGGATCCGCGAAGGTACGCAAGCTCCGAGAAGAAATAGTCGTGAGCACCTTCATATGCTGCGATTTACGTCTTTCTTGCTTGTCGTGTAAGTAACATCCCAATGTACCGTATCGCGTGTAAACGTCCACTTTGCAACGCAAACGTGACGTAGACGCCACTCATTAATTACGCTAACAACGCGATGCTCGCTCGTTCGCTCGCTTGGTTGGTCAGTCGGTTGGTTGGTCGGCCATGGCGACCATAATTCCCGGGCGGATTGAGCCGTCAGCGAAAGTGCAATATTTTACCGAGATGGCGACCGATAGGTAGCCATCAGCGGCGGAATACTAAACAGCTTACGGGAGATCCCCGTTAGAATCCGGCGTGGCGGCATCCGAAACAGTCCACCTGCGTATCTCCATCTTACCAGTCAACTTTTCGCGTCACTCGCGCCCGGTTCTCGCTTACGGAGATTTCCGATCAGCTCGCACGGCAGATACTTTCCCGAGATATGGGATCCGCGGTCGGGAGAGATGGGTACAACCGATCGTTCACAAGCGAGTCGTTCAATTTGCCGACGCCACCAAGCACCGTCACCATCTTTCTTATCTGTTTGCGAATCTTGGAGACTTTTCCGGCGATGAAGATCACGGAGTTTTCTGCTGTCATGACTTCCATTCAAGTTCAACTCAAACCAGATGCAGATTTTCCCCCTTTTTGTACACTGAGAGAACAATCCAAGTGTTAATGAATCGATCAACGCTCAAGTGACATACTACTGTGCCCAAAAAGTAAGATCAATTAACATTTTTTTTTTTAAATCTTTATTTATTATTCCAAATCTATTTCGTCGCCTTCAAAGTAATCTCCCTCAGACACAATATACTTATGCCAACGTTTTTTCCAACCCTCGAAACAGTTGTTAAAGTCGATTTCCGAAATGGCCTTCAAAGCTTTCTTCGATTCAGCTTGTATCTCTTCAATCGAGTCAAAACGGTGTCCCCGGAGCGGTCTTTTGAGTTTAGGGAATAGCCAGAAGTCACACAGTGCTAAATCAGGTGAATATGGTGGTTGTGGAACGATATGGGTCGAATTTTTAGCGAAATGGTCTCGAAGAACCAATGCAGCGTGAGATGGTGGGTTTATATCTATCACTGCAGTGTGGGTTTATATGCATCACGTAATACGGTTTCCAACCGTAGGGTTGGAAAAAACGTTGTGTATTGTGTCTGAGGGGGATCACTTTGAAGGCGACGAAATAGATTTGGAATAATAAATAAAGATTTTAAAAAAACTTGTAAATTGGTCTTACTTTTTGGACACAGTAGTATTCGATCGTTTGTGTGGCTCAAGCCGATCAAGTTGATTGAAAAGTTTGATTGGAACGTATATCCGTATATATCTGCATATATCCGTTTGTTTAATTTTCGGTCGGACCATGAACTTTTCTTTTTTAGCGTAATTGAGATGTAGCTTTCACGACAACAGCCGCGTAGTTTGAATTTTTCACAGATATTCCCGCGACAACAAAGTTCCTTAGCCGGCGCGTAAGTCGTACCGCCTGAATAATTGAAACGTTCGTTTGCATATCGTAAGCCTTTGTTTCACCCTTTTCTCCATAAGTCGTTCCGTGACCGAAGTGCGGTTGGTCAGATCCAAATTCCGCCGGGAATTTTGCTTTGTCGTTTTATTTCCGCTCGCTAACACGAACCCGCGAGCGGGATCGGAATGCCGAGCGTTTCGAGCACAGAAGAGAGAAAGACGGCCCTTGCTGGAGCTCGCGTGCTCATTACGCTCCTGGAATAAAATGTATCTTCGGAAGCCAGTCTCTTTCTCTCTTTTTTTTCTTTCTGTCTCTCTCTCTCTTTCTCTCGCTCTCTTTCTCTCTTTTAAAGTAGCCAGGCATTGTTCGGTTCTTCGATGCTAAAGGACGAGCTTAAATCTCACGTAATGTGCCTCGCTCGGCGTATACGACTCCCGGATGCTTGTGTTCGGCATTTTGGAACATTGCAGCGCCAAACGATAAACACTCGCGTCCTCGATATTCCTTAAAAAGGAAACAAGCGGCTGCAAAAGTGCGAGCACCCACTTTTGAACCAAGATGCGCGGCGTCTTCGTCCGCGCGGAAGATCGCGAACCTCCTCTCCTTCGGCACAGAGTGTAAGGTGTTCGACTTTCGACGCAGCTGGCGAAGATCGCTGGTCTATCTGGGATGATCTGTGGGGCCGGAGATCCGAGAGCAGGATCGAGATCGAGGCGCGATAGCGGCGGAAACCCCATGGATTATGCTTGTACGGCGTCGCTGTCGTACGACCGCGTTAAAAGTTCGCCATTGTGACGGTCATTGTGCAGCTTGTCGTCGAGTGCGCTCGGAAGAAAAATATTTTGCCCCCTTTTCTCACAATACGGGTGCGAACGACGTGTCCACGACGTGTCAACGTTCTCGAATGTTACTGATTGTCATAATGAGGAATAACTTCTGCGCGGAAATGACAATTTTGCAGGGAAAATATTTTGGAGAATTTTTAGAAAATATGTACTTTTCATATTTGTTGCAAAAATTCGTATTTTTCAATTTTCAATGGAAACTCTCCCACTTTACTGTTCCGTCTTATTTCTGACTGGTTGAAAGCAATATTTCATCGCAAAATCTGTAGTATATAAATTCGTTATACGCGCTGTATCAAATACAACTTTCTGCGTTCGTGGCGATAGAGAATTGACGATTTCTATATCTGCATGCAATGATACTGTTTACAAATTCCCATTAATAATGGGAACAGTCTTTGATATTTTATAGAATACACTGATTATATTTTTGAGAGTAGAGTATATTCTCTTCCATTCTGTCAAGTGCATATTTCTATTCGAAATTGAAAAATTAATCTTTCTAATGTCACTTCACTGTCAAATGACAAATTTGAGACAAATTTCCTTTAACTTAAACATTTCCTGATATGGAATTAAGAATCCACTCTATAGTTTGAGCGAAATGAACTTTCACTCTTGTAATTTTGAGTGGCGGTATTTCCACTATCACTTGGAGCGAATTGTCACTCGTTTTGAGCGAGATCGTCATTCCAAGAAATTTACAGAGTGTGTAACTATTACAATGTGTTACTCGCGTTCAGTACCACATCTGTTCATAGAGATAGGCTGTACAAACGTGTAGGGATCAACTCGAACATATCCACCCCTTGCGCGCGGTCCCGTTTCCGCCCTAAAACTTTTATGGCCGGCACTAAACCGACACGCACCCGCTTCGTAAGGGATTTAAATTTCCTGACCCAAGGAAACTCGCTGGAAATCGGCGGTTTTATTTCTTCGCGTAAAATAGCTCATCCAGAGGCGACGCGCCAGGACGAGTATCTTTTTACGACTCGTCCTACGTGCCGCGCCATGGAACATTTCGAGTTTTAATTGCTTCTCGGAGGAAGTACACGCCTCGTGCCGGTAAACTACCCCTAACGTCCCAGTGTCGCCGGCGATCCCTCACCATGAAATCGAATGATCGAGTTTCGTCCCGAGCGTGTTTATGGAAGCGAGCGGAACTTTGCTAGAATCTCGTCAGAAAACTCCTCCGCGTAATGTTCCATTTTTCAGGCACTAAAGGACAGATTTACGACGTAGCTCTCGGGAAATGATTACGGCTCGCAGCAACGTCCATGACATAACGCGTGCGTATTACTACGGCGCTACAGCCTTTCCCGATCTCCCCTTTCACTCGAGATCACCGGAAAACGTGTGTCGATCGGCCATAGAAGTAAGAAGCCGAAGATTGGAACTCGACCTTGCGTCGGTCGGCTGAGAAACAACTTCCCTGTCTGTGTCTCTTCCGCGTAGCGTAGCTCAGTGCCGGAGTACAACACCGAGTTCAAACCGACTACATACCGGTCGTGCGGATGCAGCACGTTAGCAATTAGTCTTCGTACCGATCCCGCTCGTTATCCCGCGAGATATCTGATCGCGTATCCCGGCTTCGCCGCGTTGTACGTCTTTATCGTCAACGGGATCAAATTATCCGTGAAAGGGCGGACACACCCGAGTAACTCCAGAAATCGGTACACACTCGCCGTGCTCCTCACGAAATCCAATACGTTCTGAGGATCATCGTAGCGATCATGCGTTCCCATCGAACTTCTTCCCGCTGCCCCTCTCGTCCGAAAGCAATGTCGCCTTTTTGCCTCGTTTTGTAAAGTAATTGCGGCTACGCTACCAACGGATAGTATCTTGATCTACCATCGGTCGACTTCAGCTTTTCACGTTTATTAGCACCTCTGTAATTAGAACCGTCGTCGCAAAAGAAAAAAAAAATTACTAACTGTCAATTTCCAACAAGTTTTCTTGATTCGGGAAATTTCTTTTATTTTGATTATATTAACTTTTAAAATTAATTATTTTCGGTATCTTAATAGTGAGTAGAGAGACTCACACATATCCGATGCATTTTTTTATCAACTTAAAATTGTTAAACAATTAAAAAAAATTCATATAGCTTTTTTCAAGCCGCAACTATTGGGTTATAAGGTCATTAGAAAAAATAAAATAGAATATGATTTTTAAATTGTTTTTTAACAAGAATTTACGAAAAAGCTACTTTGTTAAAAAAAATCTCAACTTTTGTGATTTTGTTAAAAAAAAGGAAAAGAATCTTTTACATTTCAAACCATAACAATAAAAAAAGAAAAAAAATAGTTTATTACGGTATCTTAAAAAAAATCAAATGATTTTAGTATGTAAAAATGGTATATTTTTATGTAAAAAATATTAAGCTAAATAATATAAAAAAATTTTATTTATTTAGAGATAAAATATGATAATTTCGCTTTCTTCGGGAAATTTATTTATTAACGTTTCGCATACAATCATATTTTTTGGGACATACGATGTAATCTGAGTCTGTTAGACCCGAATAACATTGAACCATCATAACTTTGTTAAAAACCAATATTTTTGAACATATTTTTTTCCAAAGATATAGAAAAACCCTAATTATAAAGAAAGAATAAAGATAGTAGCGCAATAAAGTAAAAATCTGCAAAAAGATTTGCGTTATTTTGAAATTTTTCCATATTCTTTGCAAAAGTTGGTGAGCGTTCGAATATTTATTCGAATATCACAGACTGAGCATTATGCACAGAGGATTAAATGTATGAATACTTATCTTTTAATTTGATCTAAATTTGATTGATTAAATTTATTAACATTTATCAATTTCACTTTTCTCGTTGCGTTATGTCTGTAGCGAAATGGGTGAGTCACCGATTCAGGTCCGAAACGGCCAAGGCGCCTCGCGACGTGATCGACATAAACAACAAATCGACCGGGAGGATCATCGACGGGTCCAACGATCCGTGCGCCGCGCAGACGTATAACAGTATTCACTAGATAGTGAAAGACGTCTAGAACGTTCACGGAGCCGGTCGTATCTCGCGACTCTATAGCCGGCTATCTGAGATGTTTATCTGCGTGGAAGTGTGGGTGTTTCAATAACGTGACCGGTCACGTTGGCGAGAATGATCAGATAGCGAGCCCAACGTCGCGACAGTTTTAGCACGACGCCTTATTGGCGCACCGTTGCGCTACTCGAATGTTGATTTCTCCTCGCTCGAAAGGAACGAATGGTGAAGCGAGAGACGGCTATGTGACGCTAACTAGCCGTGGCATCGAAATATACACACGAGTAAAAGCGAGAGATCTCGACGATCTTTCATCCGAAATTGCCGCTCACTAAACTGTCGCTCTTTGAACTCCTTAATGTACAATCACGCGTGCGCACACGGCCGGTATATTCATCCTTTTGCAGAATCGTAAGATAATGGCCGACGCGGCACAATAAAATTCTATTCTCCTGCGCCCGAAGAATGTAAAGGAAACGTTTCCGCGTGCCGCAAAAGGGATCCTCGCGATTCTCTGCGGCGAGGAAGATGTCAGCGGCGGGGTAGAGACGTCAAGCATTCGTTCGTTCCTCGGACGAATTTGCTGTAAGCACGGTTTATTGTAAACTACCAAGGTGCCCACCAGCTGCCCGTAATCCAGCCGGGCGCGTACCCCGCCCACTCTCCCCATCCAGGGCCTCATCGCGGTGAAAAGAGGGACCCCGTTATCGCAATCCTATCTGCGATCGGCCGATGCGATATTTCTAACAGGCCCCTGGGTCCTAGTCTGTACCATAGATCTCGACAGATAAGGTCTGCGGTGCTCGCGGGGCCCACCAGGGGGGCCTGTCCATTGTATCCCCGTGTCTTACGCTCGCCTGACCGGGTCTTGGCCACGAACGACCCGGGACCTCTTACCACCTGGGTCACCGACGACTGCCTTCAACCAATTAGATAGTTTCGCAATGGATATCGTGTTCTTCATATTAATCGATGTTATCGTATCTCGAGTGCACCCTCGCCTCCCATTCCTCCTCCCCCGCGCTGTCCGACGGTTCTGTGCAATAACAAACTGATGACGTTTGAATCGATCTCGATATTATTGGTACATTAGTCAGCAGAACAATATTGACACGCACAATGTAATTAAGATATTATTATTTTTTAACCGTGTACGTATTATTGATTAATTATTTATTGATTAATCGAAGAAGCAGGAACGCGATATGTCAAGTCAGCTACTTGTGACGCTGTGACTGATTTGTATTAATGTTAAGAAACGAATGTGGTACAGGAAAAATACTGAATAAATTGTCAGGCCTTAGGATGCAAATCAAATCTGGATCAGAAAAGTCGATAAGTGCCTACGCAAGATGTCGATTGCGAAATACACTATATTCACAAGTGAACCAAGAAAAGGGACACTGAATGCCCCAAAAAGTCAACCAAACGTTTCGCTTCCCGATCCCCCTTAGTGGAAGTGGAAAGCAGGAATAATACACAAGTATCATACAGAGAAAAGAGAGAGAATTAGGGACTTACTACAAATCTGAAAAAAAAATCGGAAAGACACACCCCACATCTAAAGAATGGCACGAGAGTTAATCAGAAACATTTTTATTGATTCACTTTAAGAGAGAAGATTCTGGACTTTTTTTCAGTGGCCAGAAGAGCGGAATACGCGAGAAAAAGTTAATTCGTGCAATCTTTTCATTATATCCAGGGTGGGGTGTTTCCTTCGATCAATGCCAGTCGAATTCTCTCGTACCTTTTTTCTCTCTCTTTCTTGAGGCCGCGCTCGCTCGCTCGCGGCGTCGAATCCTGTGATTACGGCCGGGCACGGCGTCGAATATCCGTTTCACTTGCGGGATGAGAACGCGCGGTTCTCATCATCGAAATAATTAGGTATTAATTGCCGCACTACCGGTAGGGGGCCTGTCTCGTGCGAGTCATTCCGCTTAATTCACGCGGTGCCGAATCCACCGCCGCGGGTACCAGCCCGTAGTAGTAGTAGAGCAACGCTACAGGTGGATCACCGTCGGCCGTGTTGCCATTAGGCCGCGTGTTAATTATAGAGATCGCATTCGTGCCGGGACCGCTGGCATTAGTCCTTTGACATCGCGCTAGGGGCCCCACGTTTCATCTCGCCGAAATATTAATTTTCACCGGCGCGATACTCTGGCGCGCTCCGGAGGAAGCCGGCTCCGAAAATCAGCCGCTCCTTAACGAGGAACGGAATGACTAAACGTACCGGGAAACGAGGTAACACGAGCAACGGGACGTAAAATACCACCTTCTGAATTATTATCGCTCTACGCGGCTTCTAATCACCGGCTGTTATTTACGAGGGATTATTTTCGTACGCGGCGCGTCGATGATGTGCCTTGTGTGCCGCGCAACAACGGTTCTGCCACCAGCTGGACGGCCAGACGAAATGGGCGACTCGTTTGAGAGATATCGCGTTTTTTCGCCGCGCACGTTCCACTCAACTTAAAACTCTAAAATATCTGGCGAAGTATGCACTTTTCGTTGACCTGATCCTGATAGTTTCATGCGTAGGTCAACGAGGAAAATATATTTACACAAAAATATAAAATTTGTATCATAACCAATAAAAATATAATTCCATTAAAAACTTTTCTTTTTCACTCCGGATATTCGAGCCATCTCCGGAAAACTGGAATACTATAAGTTAGTAATTATTCGAGTTTATAAAAAGACACACAAGTACTTCACACGTATTAATGCATTAATGTAAATCTCAACGACCATTGGGCCTTCAAAGTATCACGAGATGTTCAGTATTGGTGCGAAGATTTGGAACTTAACATTTAACATTCTTCCGAGTACGACTCGCGAGCTTCCAAATAGAGAATCTTAATTTGCGTAAAACATTACATCGAGCGTTAAGTGTCCCGTATAATAAATAGCGAAATGAATATTCACGACAGGTTCGCTCTCTACGCGTTCGCTAGCGGCGGACATGAGGAAGCTCCCGCGTGTCCTGGATCCAAGGAAAATTAGCAATCCAGATGAACATGACGGACCGGCATTAAAAGATTAAGTACGTGACACGGTTACCGTGACGGCAGCGCGCGGAACGGCATGAGATATCGCGGTAAGTAACCATTACCTAGATCCAATTGCGTTAATACCTCAAGCCGCATGCCTTCGCGACGCGGAACACATTCCAGCACGCAAGTTGCCACGGCTGTCCTTCCTCCCCTCACTCATGTCTTCACTTCGTAATCCTGTTGGCAGTTTCGACTTCCATTTCCTTCACCGGAATCTCCTTGCTAGTGATAAATAAACCACTTCACACGGTTAACGACACGTCGTCGTGATAAAATATCTCACGATGCAGAGTTGTCAGACGTTCAGATTTCAGGACTGTCCAGCTGAAATCTCGACGTCTGGCACAATCTTAATACTGAGAATTCTAAAGTTTAGAATTATTCAATAGTTCAGGATTACTGTTCAGAATTTCATAGCTGGACAGTTCAACTGATCTGGATGTCTACTAATCTTAATATCGAAAGCTTTATTGCTTACTTCAACATCACTAAGAATTTTAAAATTTAGAATTATTCAGTAGTTTAGAATCACTTGGTATTAGGGTTGCCCGACGTCTCCAGATCTCAGCTAGACAATCTAACTGAAAAATAGATGTACGGCAGTCCGAATTATATATTTTAAATTTTACTACATATCTACCTTAGTATTATTACTGAAATTCTAAAGTTAAGAATTATTCAGTGTAAAATTACTCAGTATTAAGGTAGATAGATGAACGGTAATTTCGGTATACATCGACCTCCGAACGCGATTCAGCGCGAGATAAATTTCAATATTCGTGCCGACGCACGAAAGAAAACACCATTGTTCCGAAGAACGTCGAGAATCGGCTGTTGTCCCGCACGCGTACACGATGTCGTCCCGCGTCCCTTTCATCTGTTTTTCTTCTACGCTCATAACGTAATATGTATCTTTAAAATCATCGCTGGCGTCAGAGCGCGCGGCCGTATGACGATTTATGAATCATAAAGCGGCGCGCGAGAGGATTTCCAGGAAATTTCCGGGCGGGGGATGCGCCTGCCTAAGTGATTCCGAAATTGAGGCTCGCGAAGGTGGCAACAAGTGATAAGAAGGCGCAACTTTGAGCCCAGGTGTCTGTCACAATTTATCGTTTGATGATCATCGGAGAAAATTATACGTCGAGCTAATCCGGTTTCTTCGCCGCATCAATGCCGCAGATACCTAAGATTATAGCCGGCGTCCTTACGCCTCGTGAGTCCGAGTACCTATAACAAATCCATTACCCAGAGTAATTTCATGTGCTGCAAACCATCCGACATTCATTCTCGGCGCGGAGCGGCGCGGCGATATCGATCGTTCGACTATCCTCGAGGTGCCGATAGCAAACGCACGTAGTAATACGTGTACCTTCTTATTGAACTTCTTATGTTATCGATTATCGATGGTACCAGGTGCGTGTCAGGAAGGAACTTAGAAATGAATCGATGGGTAAGCAGGTAGGTAGGTAGGTAGGTAGGTAGGTGGGTAAGGTAGGCTTGTCCGCGATGTTTGCGAAATTGAATCCGCGGCTCCCTCGCGCCCCCCTCCAACCTAATATCTGATCTAGTTGCCGATGATTAATGTGGTCTGAATAACCACAATCATTTTCTGAAATTGATGACGATGTACTCAGAATGAACAGGTGGATTGTGGTTTGGATGAACAAGAGTTTGTTCGAAACGACGAGCGCGTCGGTTTACGCAACCATCGAGCGCGTCATAAAAAATATATGTTTCCGTTAAGCCAGAGGAAACGTTAGGTTCTCCTTTGTATCCAGTTATTTGTTATTTTGCCAAAGTTATCGGCTGGTCTCATAAAATTCACGTTCCTTTGTTGCTTTCGGCCGAGAAAACGGGAGTATAAATCCTTTCTCGTTAGCATCGATTCTGCGCGTTTTTAAAGTTCTCCCTCTCGTCTTTTACGACACGCGAATAGTCGTTTCATCCACCGCCAATGAGACAATAGACAATAGACACGGCATTTCACACCTTCGCATTTTTCCACCGACCCTTATTGTTCGCCGACAAAAGGTCCCGTGGGAGGGACAATGTCGAAGCTGAACGCTTTTGGCTTTTTACAGCGCCAAAATTTGATTGTTTCTTCGGGGTATTCATGAATCCCACCTGAGCAGGTGAGCCCTGTTTCCAGCACCATAGAAAATCGCTCGTGGAGGAGTCACGTTCGAAGTTAGTGGTTTCGGTGACGTGTGATGCTTATCGAGAGGATTCGGGCAAATCGTAGGTATCATTGCCGCACCTGTATGTTAGAATGCGTTAGGAAGCAACGCGTTATGGTTATGATAAATTATTCTTTGTTTAATAACGACTTGATAACGATGTTATTTTTTTTCGTTAGTTATTGTAACGCAATTTATGTTCACTCTCACGATTTTGAATGGTACACGGAAAAAAAGGTTTAGTTGAATTAACCAAATATTTAGTCGAATATGAACGATCCAGAAATTCTGATTAAAGTAACCCGAATTCTGTTTAAGTTATCAAGATGTTTGGTTGACTTAAACAGAATTCGAGTTACTTCAATCGGAATTTCTGGATCGTTCATATTCGACCAAATATTTGGTTAATTCAACTAAACCTTTTTTTCCGTGTAGTATTTTCACTATTCTCTAAAGATTTGGAGCGAGATTCCACTCCAGGAGAGAGTACTCAGATAAGTCCTTGTAAAATATCAGACATACCTGATTTAATTTCTAGGGCAGTAACAAATTATTTTTAAAATTCATTTTACACTACAGATTTAAGTATGTTACTTTTAAAGCGTGTAATTTGGCTGAAGCTCTCTTTACGCCTTCTTGTGATTTTAAATCGCGTCATTTAACACGTTTAAGAGACGTGTAAATCACGATTTAATGCATTTAAATGCGTTAAATGACGTGACTTAAAGCGGTAATAAACGTGTCAAGAAATTCAGTCAAAATATAAAACACTTGGATTTTTAGTGCACTCATCCCTGGTTAAAAACGACAGACACACAAAATCATCAACGTGCGAGGTCTCAATATGAAGATACTACGATATCAAGATCACAACGTCCTTATGAGAGTCTCGTATAACAGCCTCGACTCTAATTATTCTCGAGACCTTTCGATTAATGATCTCCGGATTAATGACCGTCGATTTAAACGACACGGAGGATGCGAGGAACAAAAACGTCTTGTCGTATTCGCAACGTGTCGGAGCCTGCCGGACGCGGCTTCCGAGAAATCTTTCGCCGCAAAATAATCTCTTTATTCTCCGCCGACTCATTACACGCAGTACGCGTCACCGGCCATGAAACGGCGTTACAAATGTTGCTCAATTTTCTTGTGAGGCCATCGCGAAAGCGCCGCCCGGGTTCTCTGGTAAAAGCTGATACCCGCCACTTACACCGAGTGAGATTATCGCGCGCGCGCGCGCGCGCCCGTCGAAAACGACGCGCGGTCCTCGTTTGGAGTATGATCGAGTGCCTAACGTGCCATGCGGTTCCGCGCGAGGCGAGGGGTCCGGCGCGATTTAGCGGAAGGTGGGCAAATTAATGACACCGGCTCGCATAAGTCGATCCGGACCGGTCGCCGGGCTGGAGGAGGCCGGATCGGCGGCGTGTCGGTTCAATTTCGGGGCTGCTGTATCGAGAGACGACGACGCTCGGGAGAGGCGTGCAATTAGCCCTCGTTTAGGGGCGTTTAGAGGCCCGCTTATCGCCGCCATTACTGTTATTATCGACTTATTACGTGGTCGGGTCCATCGGTCCCTCGAAATGGCCGCGCATCTCACACCACATAGGTCTCGCCACAGGTCTTTGCGTTGTCGCGCGAGACACACGGCCGATGCGACAGCGGCAGACACGCTCGCGGCGGAAACAGGATCTGTCTGACGTTACGCGGTGTTATGTAGGAGACCAGTGCAGTGGGTAATTCAGTCGGTAGGACGTCGTCAAAGGGCCGTTGGCGAAGTCGGCCGCATCCGAAGGCTTTACGAGAGCAGGTGCGAGAACACGCGGCGCGCTGTTATTTATACGCTGCCTCCTCGGAATGTTGCTAATTCAGCTCAACAGGTTGACACGGCAATTTGCGCTCGCATATTATATAGACCGTAGATCGGTGAATAATAATTAATTTGCATTCTCGGGAGAGACGAGTCCTCATTGCTGACTGACGTGTGCGCTTTTACGCGTTGTTGCTTGTTTGAAGTTTTGTCAGGGCGCGGTCCTGATGACCGAGAAAGAGAGAGTCGATCGCCGTCGATCGCGATTGAGAGTGAAGGATATTTTTGCCGAGCATACGTGCGCAAACGGTCTCTTCTGCCTCAACGACGCGGTCACGGCGATGGAATTCATTTTCAACGGCGCGATAAAGTAACGTGAACGCGCCGCCTTGCGCCGTTTCGCGGCCGCGCCTTCGTGGCTCCGGCACGAGCATCTTAATCCACGCTAATGAACGACTCATTTATTCGGGGGAACGTGTCTGTGGCCACACTACCACTCTAATATACGACCACCTGGTGCATCCTCGCCGCGAAAAGCCTGCCACATGCGAGATTGACTAAAAAAAGTCATACGTGTCCGATAAATAAAAGCGCGCGATTCGTGTAACTCACAAATTTAAATAAATTCAATGTAAATTGAGACATCATTTGCATCTCAGAGACGATCGTAGCTGCGTCGCGATGAAGATACACGATTTGTTTAAAGCGAAGTGTCGATTTAATAAGCATTTTAAAATATGAGCGAATTATTTAATCTGTACATTAATTTCTTTTTATTTCCTAATCTTTACGTTCATGTGCCCGTCGCTAATTTAGAAAGTTTAACGCTATTCTAACGGTGTTCGATAAGTGGTTTTTTAACCAGGTTACTAGTGAAAAATGGAACAACGCGAATCGAAGAGGAGTAATTACAATGAGATTGATCTCCGTGCTGCCGCCGTCGAGGAAGCCGCTCGACTCTCACCGTCTTAACGAGTCAAATAAATCACCGGTGAACACGCGTAAGTCGACACCTGGCGACGCTTTCGATTCGGCTCGGGAATAAAAATCAAATTATTTACCATCGGGAAGCTTCTATTAGTCCCGACGTTTTTAGTGGCACTTTGTATGCGCGTCTACAACGCATCTAAATTGTATGTCCCTGACTCGAAATAAATTGTCCATTCTCCTTAATTCTAGAGTATTACTGTAGACTTCATTAGGTAGAAAATTAGCTAAAATATTCTCCGAATAAAATATAAATTCTAGACTCAGTCAAACGGGAGCTACAACTTTTAACTTAAATTCATGTATATCGTTTACTTTTTAAATTTGTTTGAATAAAATTGCACTCAACATAAATGGAAAATTACAAAGAGTGATAGTGAATATTTTGCTACTCGGCATAAAAAAGTGAACTCGAATTTTAAAAAAATATTTCGAACTAATTCTTAATTCTTTTAGCATAATTAAAAAATTTTTAAATCTCTTTGTGTGAAATAAACGTTTCGTTAGAAGACGGTTCAGGAATAGTGACGATCCAGGAATGGAAACGGTCTAGGAATAAAGACGATGAAGAAATAGAAGTGGTGCAGGAATGGGGGTGGTCCAGCAAAGAAAGTGAGAAAATAAGAGGAAGTTAAAGAGAGAAGAAGGAAGAGCGCAAAGCAGAAAATGTTAAAAGTCTTTGATCTTGTTGTTCTTAATATCATGTATTAAATATCATGTATAAAAGTTATAAGTTCTTAATATTATGTAATAAATATCATGTATAAAAGTTAAAATCTATAGCACGAACTAAATGGTGCCTCGTGTTATTCTAGTTTAAGTACAAAAAGCAAGTGTCTAATCTAATTTAAATGCAAGTAACACCTTTTGTACAAAAGAGCTGTTTTTAAATAGTTATATCTCCAAAACACGAAAACGCAACGCAAGTGAAAGAAATATTTATTTTAAAGTTTGAAATTAATATCTTCATATATATATATATATATATATATATATATATATATATATATATTATTAATAATATGTAGTGAAAAAATATTCTGTCGCTGCTATCCTACAGTTACCGTCATAAAATATCTCAGAATCGCCGTTTTTGTTTCTTTCTTTTTACGAAATAATTGAATCATTAAATTTTGTAATAGCCAAATCTGCACATAGATTTATGTTTAAGGGGATGCCGTAGCGAGCGACGAACTTGATAAGCGTCGATAATGTAGAGCGAACATCAAAAAGCAGAAAACGTTATCATCATTTACAGACGATATCGAATTTATGTACACATATGTATAGATACTTATGGAATAAAAACGATCATTAAATAGGCGCTAACATGATACCCCTATCATCTTTTCACAGATGTTATGCAAGTATATGTGCTACGTTGTACATTTCAATTTTCTTACACATAGTTACATAATTGTGAATACCACGTTGCCATTCGTATTCTTTCCAAAATAGGCTCTTGCTACTTTTCTGATGAATTCTTCAAACTGCTTGTCTACTGGGTGCATCAAAGAAAGAGTTTTTAGAGAAGAGTGTTGTAGGCGCAAGCGTAGTTTACGAATAACTTTTTGAAGAATATGTTATCTATTATTTGAGTTTCAATATAATTAGCAACAGTAATTTGAGATATCATATTCATTTCGCACTAACCAATGTTACACTTTATTTCCGCACGTAATTTTATCATATAAATTATAGCAGTCAGTACACTGTAATTTTTGAAAAATAAAACCAGTGTCACGACAGCAATAGTTCCGCATCGTTTTCATCTTTGAGGCAGGAATACCTTATTTCATTCATGCATGTATCTTTAATATAACAAAGCATTTTTAATTTGGTCAAGTCAACAAAATAAAATTTTTTTTGAAATGTCGTCGACGTGATACCCAATACGTTCGCAAAACTTTGTTTTCTCGACCAAATTAAAAACTCATTTGCATGGTGAAAGTACGTGCGAAAATGAAGCGAAGCATCCCACGTGATCCGAGAGATCCACAGCGAAATAGACTACTTGAGGTAATTTCCTAAAATACATCATTGCGAACGCGAAAATTACTTAAAAAAATTGAAAGAAATTATCCCAGAATATGCTTTAGATGCTAACATTATATGACCAAAATAACCTGCAATGACAAGACAACAATTCGGCCCAATTCGACTCATCTCACTTTGGGATTTTTGGGATAAGGGGAAATTATTTTCGAGATTCTGGGTGTGCTGCTGAGGATGGAGAATGGAGTGACACAAACATACATTGTCACCCAGGAGACGATGCAGTACGAAATAACCTAACGACAACTACGAAAATATATTTCTTCAAACACGAATATTAGTTTAAAATCTCTAAAAAACAATCACAGAAGGTGTTCTACATGCTAACATTACATGACTTAACTTGTATTAACATGACCGACTGTAGGCCTATACGTAGAAAAGGTACCACTGTGCATGCGCGAGAATCCGTATGTATTACTATAACGGATCTAAAGTTATGGGGGCGATTTTGGGATGTTGAGCAAATATTTTCAAGGAATTGGGTGTGCTACTGAGGCAGCAGAGTCACACAGACACGCGTTGTCACCCCGGGAACGACACAGAACGAAATAAGCATATCTGACATAATTTTCAAAAATAGATATTTTCAAAGGCGAATGTTTCTTTAAAAAACCCTAAAAAAC
>NW_022639458.1:904422-904634 GCF_010583005.1 Odontomachus brunneus
AACGGATCTAAAGTTATGGGGGCGATTTTGGGATGTTGAGCAAATATTTTCAAGGAATTGGGTGTGCTACTGAGGCAGCAGAGTCACACAGACACGCGTTGTCACCCCGGGAACGACACAGAACGAAATAAGCATATCTGACATAATTTTCAAAAATAGATATTTTCAAAGGCGAATGTTTCTTTAAAAAACCCTAAAAAACTATCCGAAAT
>NW_022639458.1:904827-905605 GCF_010583005.1 Odontomachus brunneus
ATATATATATATATATATATATATATATATATATATATATATATTATTAATAATATGTAGTGAAAAAATATTCTGTCGCTGCTATCCTACAGTTACCGTCATAAAATATCTCAGAATCGCCGTTTTTGTTTCTTTCTTTTTACGAAATAATTGAATCATTAAATTTTGTAATAGCCAAATCTGCACATAGATTTATGTTTAAGGGGATGCCGTAGCGAGCGACGAACTTGATAAGCGTCGATAATGTAGAGCGAACATCAAAAAGCAGAAAACGTTATCATCATTTACAGACGATATCGAATTTATGTACACATATGTATAGATACTTATGGAATAAAAACGATCATTAAATAGGCGCTAACATGATACCCCTATCATCTTTTCACAGATGTTATGCAAGTATATGTGCTACGTTGTACATTTCAATTTTCTTACACATAGTTACATAATTGTGAATACCACGTTGCCATTCGTATTCTTTCCAAAATAGGCTCTTGCTACTTTTCTGATGAATTCTTCAAACTGCTTGTCTACTGGGTGCATCAAAGAAAGAGTTTTTAGAGAAGAGTGTTGTAGGCGCAAGCGTAGTTTACGAATAACTTTTTGAAGAATATGTTATCTATTATTTGAGTTTCAATATAATTAGCAACAGTAATTTGAGATATCATATTCATTTCGCACTAACCAATGTTACACTTTATTTCCGCACGTAATTTTATCATATAAATTATAGCAGTCAGTACACTGTAATTTTTGAAAAATAAAACCAGTGTCACGA
>NW_022639458.1:905896-906560 GCF_010583005.1 Odontomachus brunneus
CGCTAACGCGAAATAACTTATAACCTACCATTACATAGCCTACTTTCGGCCTATGCGCAGAATAAGTACCACTGTGCATGCACGAGCATCCGTATGTGCTACTATGACAAATCTAATGTTATGGGGGTGATTTTGGGGTGTTGGGAAAATATTTTCAAGGTACTGGGTGTGCTACAGAGTCACACAAACACGCGTTGTCACCCCGGAAACGATAAAGAACGAAATAAGCATATCTGACGTAATTATCGAAAATAGACCTTTTCAAAGGCGAACGTTTCTTTAGAAAACCATCAAAAACTATCCGAAACAGTGCTCTCTACGCTAACGCGAAATAAATTATAACCTATCATAACATAGCCTACTTTCGGCCTGTGCGAAGAATAAGCACCACTGTGCATGCGCGAGAATCCGTATGTGCTACTATGACGGATCTAACGTTATGGAGGTGATACAGAGATGCTGCGTGAACTTAGCGCAACTTTTTTTGAAAGTCTATTTCTTTGTATTTAATGATCGGAACTATATAAAATTGTTGCATAGAGCTCTAGAACTTTTCAAGAGAATATCAGAACTCTAAAAAAAATGTCACATTTTTGAATATGGTGTGCCAAGTTCACACAAGACTTGGCACACCATATTTAAAAATGTGACCTTTTTTTAGAGT
>NW_022639458.1:906570-909882 GCF_010583005.1 Odontomachus brunneus
ACATCAAAAAGCAGAAAACGTTATCATCATTTACAGACGATATCGAATTTATGTACACATATGTATAGATACTTATGGAATAAAAACGATCATTAAATAGGCGCTAACATGATACCCCTATCATCTTTTCACAGATGTTATGCAAGTATATGTGCTACGTTGTACATTTCAATTTTCTTACACATAGTTACATAATTGTGAATACCACGTTGCCATTCGTATTCTTTCCAAAATAGGCTCTTGCTACTTTTCTGATGAATTCTTCAAACTGCTTGTCTACTGGGTGCATCAAAGAAAGAGTTTTTAGAGAAGAGTGTTGTAGGCGCAAGCGTAGTTTACGAATAACTTTTTGAAGAATATGTTATCTATTATTTGAGTTTCAATATAATTAGCAACAGTAATTTGAGATATCATTTTCATTTCGCACTAACCAATGTTACACTTTATTTCCGCACGTAATTTTATCATATAAATTATAGCAGTCAGTACACTGTAATTTTTGAAAAATAAAACCAGTGTCACGACAGCAATAGTTCCGCATCGTTTTCATCTTTGAGGCAGGAATACCTTATTTCATTCATGCATGTATCTTTAATATAACAAAGCATTTTTAATTTGGTCAAGTCAACAAAATAAAATTTTTTTTGAAATGTCGTCGACGTGATACCCAATACGTTCGCAAAACTTTGTTTTCTCGACCAAATTAAAAACTCATTTGCATGGTGAAAGTACGTGCGAAAATGAAGCGAAGCATCCCACGTGATCCGAGAGATCCACAGCGAAATAGACTACTTGAGGTAATTTCCTAAAATACATCATTGCGAACGCGAAAATTACTTAAAAAAATTGAAAGAAATTATCCCAGAATATGCTTTAGATGCTAACATTATATGACCAAAATAACCTGCAATGACAAGACAACAATTCGGCCCAATTCGACTCATCTCACTTTGAGATTTTTGGGATAAGGGGAAATTATTTTCGAGATTCTGGGTGTGCTGCTGAGGATGGAGAATGGAGTGACACAAACATACATTGTCACCCAGGAGACGATGCAGTACGAAATAACCTAACGACAACTACGAAAATATATTTCTTCAAACACGAATATTAGTTTAAAATCTCTAAAAAACAATCACAGAAGGTGTTCTACATGCTAACATTACATGACTTAACTTGTATTAACATGACCGACTGTAGGCCTATACGTAGAAAAGGTACCACTGTGCATGCGCGAGAATCCGTATGTATTACTATAACGGATCTAAAGTTATGGGGGCGATTTTGGGATGTTGAGCAAATATTTTCAAGGAATTGGGTGTGCTACTGAGGCAGCAGAGTCACACAGACACGCGTTGTCACCCCGGGAACGACACAGAACGAAATAAGCATATCTGACATAATTTTCAAAAATAGATATTTTCAAAGGCGAATGTTTCTTTAAAAAACCCTAAAAAACTATCCGAAATAGTGCTCTCTACGCTAACGCGAAATAACTTATAACCTACCATTACATAGCCTACTTTCGGCCTATGGGCAGAATAAGTACCACTGTGCATGCACGAGCATCCGTATGTGCTACTATGACAAATCTAATGTTATGGGGGTGATTTTGGGGTGTTGGGAAAATATTTTCAAGGTACTGGGTGTGCTACAGAGTCACACAAACACGCGTTGTCACCCCGGAAACGATAAAGAACGAAATAAGCATATCTGACGTAATTATCGAAAATAGACCTTTTCAAAGGCGAACGTTTCTTTAGAAAACCATCAAAAACTATCCGAAACAGTGCTCTCTACGCTAACGCGAAATAAATTATAACCTATCATAACATAGCCTACTTTCGGCCTGTGCGAAGAATAAGCACCACTGTGCATGCGCGAGAATCCGTATGTGCTACTATGACGGATCTAACGTTATGGAGGTGATACAGAGATGCTGCGTGAACTTAGCGCAACTTTTTTTGAAAGTCTATTTCTTTGTATTTAATGATCGGAACTATATAAAATTGTTGCATAGAGCTCTAGAACTTTTCAAGAGAGTATCAGAACTGCAAAAAAAATGGCACATTTTGAAATATGGTGCGCCAAGTCTTGGCACACCATATTTCAAAATGTGCCATTTTTTTTGCAGTTCTGATACTCTCTTGAAAAGTTCTAGAGCTCTTTGCAACAATTTTCAATAGTTCCGGTCATTAAATACAAAAAAATAGACTTTTAAAAAAAGGTACGCTAAGTTCTCGCAGCGTACATAATCAGTAAAATCAACTATTTCTTTAGAACTATTGTTATATATGATATAGAACTCTAGAACTATTGTAAAACAAACCGGAACTCTAAAGAAATAGTTAATTTAAATAGTTTTTTTGATTAGGTGCGCTGCGAGAACTTAGCGCACCTTTTTTTAAAAGTCTATTTTTTTGTATTTAATGACCGGAACTATTGAAAATTGTTGCAAAGAGCTCTAGAACTTTTCAAAAGAGTATCAGAACTGCAAAAAAAATGGCACATTTTGAAATATGGTGCGCCAAGTCTTGGCACACCATATTTCAAAATGTGCCATTTTTTTTGGAGTTCTGATATTCTCTTGAAAAGTTCTAGAGCTCTTTGCAACAATTTTCAATAGTTCCGGTCATTAAATACAAAAAAATAGACTTTTAAAATTGTTGCAAAGAGCTCTAGAACTTTTCAAAAGAGTATCAGAACTGCAAAAAAAATGGCACATTTTGAAATATGGTGCGCCAAGTCTTGGCACACCATATTTCAAAATGTGCCATTTTTTTTGGAGTTCTGATATTCTCTTGAAAAGTTCTAGAGCTCTTTGCAACAATTTTCAATAGTTCCGGTCATTAAATACAAAAAAATAGACTTTTAAAATTGTTGCAAAGAGCTCTAGAACTTTTCAAAAGAGTATCAGAACTGCAAAAAAAATGGCACATTTTGAAATATGGTGCGCCAAGTCTTGGCACACCATATTTCAAAATGTGCCATTTTTTTTGGAGTTCTGATATTCTCTTGAAAAGTTCTAGAGCTCTTTGCAACAATTTTCAATAGTTCCGGTCATTAAATACAAAAAAATAGACTTTTAAAATTGTTGCAAAGAGCTCTAGAACTTTTCAAAAGAGTATCAGAACTGCAAAAAAAATGGCACATTTTGAAATATGGTGCGCCAAGTCTTGGCACACCATATTTCAAAATGTGCCATTTTTTTTGCAGTTCTGATACTCTCTTGAAAAGTTCTAGAGCTCTTTGCAAGAATTTTTAATTGTTCCGGTCATTAAATACAAAAAAAAAGACTTTCAAAAAAAGGTG
>NW_022639458.1:910489-910572 GCF_010583005.1 Odontomachus brunneus
CAACTTTTTTTAAAAGTCTTTTTTTTTGTATTTAATGACCGCCACTATTTAAAATTGTTGCAAAGAGCTCTAGAACTTTTCAA
>NW_022639458.1:910900-910967 GCF_010583005.1 Odontomachus brunneus
TTTTTTGTATTTAATGACCGTTACTATTTAAAATTGTTGCAAAGAGCTCTAGAACTTTTCAAGAGAG
>NW_022639458.1:911557-912746 GCF_010583005.1 Odontomachus brunneus
CTCTTGAAAAGTTCTAGAGCTCTTTGCAAGAATTTTTAATTGTTCCGGTCATTAAATACAAAAAAAAAGACTTTCAAAAAAAGGTGCGCTAAGTTCTCGCAGCGCACCTAATCAAAAAAACTATTTAAATTAACTATTTCTTTAGAGTTCCGGTTTGTTTTACAATAGTTCTAGAGTTCTATATCATATATAACAATAGTTTTAAAGAAATAGTTGATTTTACTGATTAAGTGCGCTTCGAGAACTTAGCGCACCTAATCAAAAAAACTATTTAAATTAACTATTTCTTTAGAGTTCCGGTTTGTTTTACAATAGTTCTAGAGTTCTATATCATATATAACAATAGTTTTAAAGAAATAGTTGATTTTACTGATTAAGTGCGCTTCGAGAACTTAGCGCACCTAATCAAAAAAACTATTTAAATTAACTATTTCTTTAGAGTTCCGGTTTGTTTTACAATAGTTCTAGAGTTCTATATCATATATAACAATAGTTTTAAAGAAATAGTTGATTTTACTGATTAAGTGCGCTTCGAGAACTTAGCGCACCTAATCAAAAAAACTATTTAAATTAACTATTTCTTTAGAGTTCCGGTTTGTTTTACAATAGTTCTAGAGTTCTATATCATATATAACAATAGTTTTAAAGAAATAGTTGATTTTACTGATTAAGTGCGCTTCGAGAACTTAGCGCACCTAATCAAAAAAACTATTTAAATTAACTATTTCTTTAGAGTTCCGGTTTGTTTTACAATAGTTCTAGAGTTCTATATCATATATAACAATAGTTTTAAAGAAATAGTTGATTTTACTGATTAAGTGCGCTTCGAGAACTTAGCGCACCTAATCAAAAAAACTATTTAAATTAACTATTTCTTTAGAGTTCCGGTTTGTTTTACAATAGTTCTAGAGTTCTATATCATATATAACAATAGTTTTAAAGAAATAGTTGATTTTACTGATTAAGTGCGCTTCGAGAACTTAGCGCACCTTTTTTTAAAAGTCTATTTTTTTGTATTTAATGACCGGAACTATTGAAAATTGTTGCAAAGAGCTCTAGATCTTTTCAAGAGGGTATCAGAACTGCAAAAAAAATGGCACATTTTGAAATATGGTGCGCCAAGTCTTGGCACCTATGTAATAGGTTAGATTCTCGATTCGGCTATAACGGCTGAATTGACGAAGTTCTG
>NW_022639458.1:912756-913707 GCF_010583005.1 Odontomachus brunneus
CTCACGGCTACGTTCCAATATCTACTATTGGTACTGAAACTCTATATGTGTACGTAACACAAACTATAGATCTTCAATACTGGTAGTGAATATCAGAACACAGTCATTATCATCATTGAACTTTATTACATCAATGAAATTGTTTTATTTTATTTATAAGTTTACGCTAGACGAAAAGATACATGATTGATTTAATGTTTATTGCTCACGTAATGCGTATACATCAACTGGAAAAGGAAAAAAATGAGAGATGGAGAACAATATAGGAATGAAGGAATGGAGAAGTTATTTCAAAAGTCTATTAGAAGGTGAGGACAAATATGGAGAGGGGATAAAAAGGAGAGAGATGCAAGTCGATCAAGATCAAGATCAAGAAGAGAATAAATTATAGGAAGGAGAAATATTGGAAGCAGTTAAGAAGATGAAAAAGAAAAAAGCATGTGGGGAGAATGGAATACCTAATATAATTCTTAAAATCCTACAATTTTTGTAAAAATACTTTCTAAAAAATATAACATAACATAACATAACATCAAAATTATGAATATTTTATTATCTTACTCACCTCTTTATCCACTTGCTTTTCCGTGAATATCGTGGACGAGAGAGAGATAATTTTCTAATCTTGCTTCCTTCCTTCATTTTTAAAACACACAACACTTCACTAAGCGTTTATAAGAAATATATTGGCAGTAAGGTTATAAAACGAAACCTGAATAACATCTCTTTTATCTAAACTTACTGCGCGGCGGGTCATGCAACTGACGGTCGCGGCTGTCAGTCTTAGGAGCGTTGAAATTATAAATAGCGCATCTATGTAAAAGGTGTGTTGAATAAAATTTGTTTCCAAGAGACATCACACCTATATGATAACAACTGTGCATTATCGTTTTCGTCTGATATTTCGGCGCAGATAGAAAGAAGTAATCTTTGCAGAAGTATTCGATGTCA
>NW_022639458.1:913717-914017 GCF_010583005.1 Odontomachus brunneus
TTTGCTTCCTTCTTTCATTTTTAAAACACACAACACTTCACTAAGCGTTTATAAGAAATATATTGGCAGTAAGGTTATAAAACGAAACCTAAATAACACCTCTTTTATCTAAACTTACTGCGCGGCGGGCCATACAACTGACAGTCGCGGCTGTCAGTCTTAGGAGCGTTGAAATTATAAATAGCGCATCTATGTAAAAGGTGTGTTGAATAAAATTTGTTTCCAAGAGACATCACACCTATATGATAACAACTGTGCATTATCGTTTTCGTCTGATATTTCGGCGCAGATAGAAAGAAG
>NW_022639458.1:914027-958013 GCF_010583005.1 Odontomachus brunneus
TTTCCGACGTTGTGAAATGTGCGATAAGATTACGGTGCCACCTCAAAAAATATTTGTGAACTAATTTTTCGCTCTACTTTATCATAATTGTCGGAATACCTAACCGCATGTCCTCATAAACTTTTCTGCAAACTTTTCGTATCTTTTTTAGTATCAAAACTAAATTTTGAAAGTGTAGTAGTAGTGATCTTTGAATTTTTTCTGATTGGAGCATTCACAGTTTCAGTATGTACAACCTGCAGAATGTTCGTATTAAGCAAATATTGCACTAACTGACAGCTCAAAATTTAAATTTTTATAAATTTTTTTCGTTTTTGTTACATATTGAGCAATGCTCCAATTTATTTTTGCGTGTACTTTTGTTGTGTAAAAGCGCTTGTAATTCCGTGCAAGCAACTAGACGTAAACTTTGCAGAAAAAAGTCAATGTTTTTTTGCATATCCGGCATCCCCTTAATGACTAAAAAATAATTTCGTCCAAAATAATTATTTATTTTGTAAAATGTTGTTGGACAGTGTTATTAATCTGACTCAATTTTTATTTGACTTAATTCTTAATCGCAATTTGTGCAAAAAAAATTTGCGTAAATATAAAATTTAATTCTTCTTATTCAACTTTTTTTTTTAAGTATGCGAATGAAAAGGTCACTCGAATGACTTGGCTGTCGGTCCACTTTTCGAGTGAAATTCCACTCTGGAGAAATTTAAAGAGCATATCTCGCCACCTATCAATTTATTAAGATAATTCTCTCCATTTTACTGGTCGCTCGTCGTTGTTTCGTCAAATAAGACAACACCGAATGTCGTTTTAAAATTCAGAAGGAAGCAAATAAAATCGTCAAACCCGCCGAGCCGCAAAACGGACGTCCGTGGACGTGCGCAGACGTATTAACATGCGGACCGCATTATTTCGCGCGCATTATCGTTTTTTTCGACGGGCCGTCGTTTAATATCAGCTTGGACCATTGGCACGCCCGCCGAGAATGCCGCGTTGTCTCCGGCCACTCTATTGTGCCGTATCTGCCGGATCTGTCGTTACGAAAATCGTTTCTCCGCCACCGACGAGTCGAGGCGAAGCAACAACACGACCCCGCGGGGCTCCGTCTATTTCTACGTGCATAGTATTACGCGCAGCACAATGGCCCCGATAGACACGCCACCGGTCTATTAACATAGTAATGGCGTGTTTAGACCGTCGGGACGATCGTGCGGCCGGTGAAGTCATCTTCGACCTGGCGCAGATTCCGCGGCGAAACGCGCCGGGTACGTCGCAGCCGTCAGGACGATTTAGATGATTGCGCCCCTGGTGAACCCCGACGCCGCGCACGTAACGTGGCGTGACTATCGCACGCGACCAGACTCCGCCACAATAGCGATGCCCTAATCGTTTCCTACGAAAAAAGGAAGTAACCCGCGCGTTCGGAGCCCTTTTTACTATAACAAAAAGGGCTCGTGACAGCGCGCGTCCTGACACATGTAAGCCACGCGACCGAAAATCGTGTCGTCGTTTTTGCGTCGGAGGCGCGGTCTTTGTAGAGGCTATGTGGAGATTTGAAGACGTTGTATTCGCCGAAATCAACTCTCTACATTTCCTCGAATGAAATTCTGTTCGAAAAGTGGAGCAACAGTTGAATTCGAGTGACTTAGGGGGGCTATGTCGTTCCATTCGACATTTTTTACTAATAGGATGAAAAAAGTTGGAGAGATTGTGGTCTCAAGAGGATTCTTCTAAAACAAAAGTATTCTAACACACCCAAAAAAAAAACTAGATATAATAGGTACTCTATTTCCTGTAATCCCATATTTCAAGAAAAAACTTTTACCGAAAAGATGTTTCTCTTTTAATGAAGAGGAATAATATTGTGCTTAAAATATTTTCCTTGGCTTTAGAATCCAACTAAAAATTTTGATCAAATACACTTGATTGCACAAAGACCTAACTGAATAAATGTAAAACAATTCTGAGTATGATATATACCTGACTAGAAATCCTATATGATCAAGTTGATTTTATTTAATTACCTGGTTTGTATAAAGTAATATTATCGACTCCTAAACATTAATAAAGTCCTAATTATTAATAATTCTTATTATTAATAAGCTCTTGATTGCTATATTGTCTTATATAACTTATTAGAAAATCATTTTATACAAACCAGATAATTAATTGGAATTAACCTGATCAGGATAACTACGGAATAAATTTCTAGTCGGGTAGTTTAAACAAGCCTAAATATAGAATCCTCAAATAAATTTGTTTAATCAAATTTTTTACTCGTTTTGTGTGAATTTCAAGAAATTTAGGGAGTAATAAAATTATATATTACTCGAACAAATATAGATGCGCACTTGACAACATATCTCGGTTACGATTGTCCTCGAACATGCAAGGCGCGCCGGACTGGAAGACGCGCGGTTTCTTCCCGTCGTACATCCTCGCGCTCGAGGGATTAAATCGTGCGCCGCGGGCGTATATTTTCGCACGAGGCCTCGCACCTCGGCGAGCATAACGCGTTCGAGGAGCATTACCGGGCCGAAATATAACCGACAATGTCCGAGACGGATTATATCGCGTGGCATAGCCTGGAAAGCGGCCGCTCGTGAGAGCCTCGGAGCTACGTCGGGGTCGTGGTTATGCGAGGCAGTTTCTTGGTTTATGTCCGTACTCGGCCGTATACCCGCACTTAAAGCCGCCGTGTCCAGGCCTCTGAGTATCGTCAAGATTCGTTGGACCGAGCCCTGGTGTTCTTTACACCTCGTTGTTTCTCGCAAATTCACATGGCTCGGCGCACTAAATCACCCGGCGGACAGTCGCCGTGTTATAAAGCTCGTCGGACCAAGTCACTCGTCGCAAAGCGTGCGTTACTTGAGAAACCGACGCAATGAAAGCGGCCGGACAAGAGAGGATAAGCGAAGAGCAGAAATTGCACCGACGTTGTCGTATAGTGAATTGTTCAAACGAATAATTCCGTTTACTCAGGAGGTCCTTCGCATGGAGATCGCGGCAAAAAACATTAATTTTCTCGATAAAAAAATTAAAGGCCGATTTCTCAGGGATGAAAGTCGCGCGCGACCGCTCGTCATAATTTCCGAATTTACGTCGAGCAATTTTATTAACGAGGGTATCGAAATTGGACGAGTAAATTCGCATGAGATAATTCAATTTTTTCGGTGGTATCGCGCGTAAGATTATACTGTATATGATTGTACCCGAGCATTACGTAGCAATCGTCGAATTTCGCGCCTTTAGGCACACGCATGCCTTGAGATTTAACGATTATTACCGGGGATGAGAGAGAGAGGGAGAGAAAGAAAGTATCAAAATTACACTCTCGTACTTGGTGTCAATGTGTTTGTAAGTGGACCGCCCAAAGGCAGTCGAAACCGGCAACATTTCGCGAGTATCGCGAGCGACCCATTTTGCGTATCGAGGCGTTCACTTTTTGCAACGATGAATTTTCATTCCTGCAAGACCAACATTACGAAGCTTCACGGAACTGATTTGAGCAGATCGACGGTAATTGATTTTGAAAAAAAAAGCTCAATAATGAGGTGGACTGCATAGCATTTTGCATTATGAGTGCACTAACGAGTCTCGCAGCTGCAAGATGTATTTTGTGCGTTGCCCATTTCGGCAACTAAATGAATAGCCGCGATTCCCATGAATGTAGTCCTCTCATGTCGCTGCAGGGACTAACTGATCGCTTAGAACGAGTTTTGCATCACTTATGGTGGCAAATTCGTCAAAAAATGCCTGCAAATTCCACCGCTGATTAAAAACCATCGCAATGTTGAGCCTGGTGTTATTTTGGCGCGGAGCTTCACACTATGTTGTTTGCGAAATTCGAGGAATAAATTTCCCATCAATTACATATCACGTATGCCTGAGTCGGAATTTTAGCCCTATGTTAAACTTTGAATTCTACAACATAGTAGGAGCTAAGTTAACAAGGTAGGTTTAATTCTAATGATACAATTTACTCCTACTTTGACTCTAATGATATTTCCCAAAATTTTCTTTTTCATTTTTTTAGCGTCAAAATGGGTTGTATTATAGACTTTAAAATATTAAAATAGATAAATTGAATGAAATAGTGAGACTAAAAATAGGATTAAAATTTCGGTTTGAGTAGGTTAAATAGAATCAAAAGAGGTTGATATATTGGTTTCAAATTATCAAAATAGGTGTTGAATAAAATAATAAGACTGAAAGTAGGATCGAAATTTCGATCGGATAGGCAACAAAATACATCACGAACGACGAGTCGGCAAAGAATTCGATCGACGGACGTCGAGAGCGAGAATAATCTCATTCCGATTGTGGCGTATCGCATCGCGACGAGGGTATGTATTCACGATGCATTACTGCGAATGAAGTCCCGAGAGAGATAGAGAGAAAGGAAGAATGGTACTTAGAAACAACTGTACATCGCGAACGCTTTGTAGTGGAGATCACTGAGGGGTGAGTGCCTCGTCGAATTTCGCTAATCGAAATCGAGGGTATCGAAATTGCACCGAACCCCGCCGGCTCGTGTCGATCTCAACGGGCTAAGTATCCACGGCCAGAGGGGCCGATATGCAAAGGCGCCTTTCGCCGACGCCGAAATCGTGCTCGTTCTCTCGTCCAACGAGAGACGAATCACGCTCTTTCCGTCCTCTTCAGCCTCGCTCTCTTGAGAGAGAAGAAGAAGGCTCGCAATCATCCTCGGTTGAACCAGCTCAGGACGAGTCGAGTCAAGCTGAGTCAAGTCAAGTCAAGTCAGCTGAACTTAAGCAGAGTCGAGTGGAGCCGCACGAGCTATCATTCGCACATTTGCAAACCAACTGGGCGAACGGTGTGAAAATTACAGGCGCGAGACGCTCTCTCTCGCCGGCGGAGCTTGTCTTGTCCGCTGGGCACGGCTCTAGAGGAGACGGGAAGATTGCGGGCACTAAACTCGCGTGGCTCCATCGAGCAGGGGAACACTGTCTCGGGTTCGGGTACAGGTGCGTGCGTGCGTGCGTGCACCGCATGGGTGTGAGATGCGCGCGTGCAGCGTGTATGTAGCGGCGTTAAAAATGCGTGAAACGCGCTCGGCGGAAGGTTCGATTAGCTCTCATTAGACCGAAGCCTACTTACCACTTAGGCTCGCTCCGGACTTCGGGCCCCGACGACTACGCATTTAGAAGATCGGCCCAGGCGCGTCGATCGTATCGCGTGCATGATTCGCGCGATGCACCGTGCACCGGTACGCGATCGTTCGCCTCGGTTGATTTATAAGCCGATACGACTGACTTTGTTTGGCCAGCCTGATGGAAATCAGGGGGGCTAACGAAAATGACGGCGTAATTCCGGGGCGGATAGAGCCACGTTAATTGTCGGGGCGTCATGCCGAGCCGTTAATTCGGGTCTAAACATTGGCGATTGGTAGAACGATAGCATGACGGTAGGTACAACGTAACACGCATCGTTCTGGACAAACATAAGAGTAGACGCGCGCGAGCAATAATTATCGGTAAATGTTTTATCTCGTTCTGTAAACGGAAGCATTATGAAAATTGCTACCCTCTCAATATACGAGAGTGAAATCTCACCCGAAACGGGTGAAAATTTGCTTGAAGCAATAGTAAAGATATGATTACACAGAATCATAATAGTACAATTTTACTTAAACTTGAAATAAATCCTGAATTTAAACATTTCATTCGATAAGAACATGAATTTGCTTTGTGATGGTGGAGGTCAGAGTCACCCTTCAATTTCGAATAAAAATATTCACTCGATTCTCAATGAAAAATTCATAAATTGAGTGAAAATTTAATCGAAAAGTTAAGTAACAGTTAAGTAACAGTCGAAAGTAATGGTAGGAGCCACTCGAATTCGGAATTTTATTTGAAGAAATTTGCACAAAGAATATTTTATATTAAAAATGACTATATAGAATTTTTTAATCGAAGATTATATTGATAAGCTAACATTTAAATCATATGTCTATCTTCGTTTTTTTCTCAGAATATACAAAGACAGACATATGATTGAACTGTTAATTAGTTAACTTACCACTCGATGAATACAACCTGGTTCGACATTTAAGAAAACGTATAACGTGTGTTTTATAATCATGTAGGATTAAGATAAACGTTTTTCTTGTATTTTTTATGCACGCTTAAATGTTGTAACCAGCCAAAATTAATGGAGACAGCGCAAATGAGATACGCTCGAGAGAATTGCTCAGATTCCTTGCTAGCAGATGGATCGATTTCTGATCGATCAACCTGCCGAGTCTGTCTCGAACAGAATTAACAAAGGCGCGTTTCTTGTTGACTAATGAACCACTTCCGAGCCCGCTCCGCTTGTCCTCTTCGGCTTTTCACCTTACGAGACGGGGTAGATCGAGTATCGAAGCACGAAACAGTTTCGAGGGTCCGCTGACGAAGCGAAGACAATTTGTCAGCACGAGCACAGGCCTCTCGAGGGTCCTCGTGCTTCTCCGTCAACGTCCAGCCTGATCCTACGATCCTTGCGATCCTACAAAAATATTCCGAGAATAATGGATCTCGATCAGTGACTCCTTTCGCAGTTTCCACGCGGACTAATGATCGCATTCATTCTCGAGTAGGACTTTCACGTAGCAAAAGGAAAACAGCGGGCTCCATTCAGCGGTCGCTCCTTCAGCGGTTTCCTTGTTCTTCTTCGCCGCCCATTGTCGCTTAGTGGCCATCCAGGAGTAGGTCTTACCGCCCTTGGCTACGTTTCTTTCTGCGATCACCTGCATTTTTCTTTGTGTGGCAAACAATACGGAAAAATGGGCAAGGGATGTCTTTGGTCTTGTGGAATTTGCATAATTAAATCAAAATTTCAAATTATTTTGGCATAGATGTTAGGGAAGAACACTCAATTATTAACACCCCTTTAGTCACTGATACTCTAGAAAAAACTTGGTTTTTCTTATGACCAATTGCAATTGAATTTCTTGGCTGCACTTTATGATCCCAAAAAAGAGTTTCATAACTGAAACTGTGGACAACTGGTTGCAAGGAAAACTAAATCTTCCTAGAGTATCAATGACTAGGGGAGCTCAATAATGGAGTGATTTATTCTACTCAATTATTTGTCAATTATAGTCGTGCATTTTCTTTCTCTCAAACACTATTAACTTATTTAATTCATCGGCTATTACAATCTAATCAGACGTTAAATATTTAAGTTACACACAGCACGAATTTTGTAGTTTCGATAATATCCCTTCAATGCTAAACAAATCATTAAAATTTTATCGCGGGAAAAAGTATTAAGCCGAAAGTTGTTAAGAGTAAAGCGTGCGACTGAGCGATACTTATGCGTTCTTCCATCTGCGAGCACTTAAAATCTTGAAAATGTGAGAACCCTAGAGGTTCTGATAAAAGGTGTACGAGACTCGATACGTACCGTTTCGTTCGCGCGTACAATCGCTTAATGACACCCTAAAAATTCGCTGCCAACCGTGCCACCTGTGCGCCTGCTATTCGCAAAATTATCACGTTTAACGATTTCATTTAACGTCCGAATTTTGCACCCTGTGAACTTGTGGGCGGACACGGAGCGCGATGCGGCCGTAAACTCGGCGAGCTCACTCCTGCAGCAGAGCGGAGAATAAAATCGCCGAGGCGTTTATCGCCATCCCCTCGTATTTCCGCGTGGTTCTCGCGGCGCCGAGCTGCTACCTTCGGGGTCCCGGCGATACTTAGCGCGAATTTTTACGCATCGATAAATACGTACTCCGAATTCATTAGAGTGCGCCGAATGAATTCGCCGCTGCCGAACACCACTTTATTTTCATCCGCGAAGAAAGAAAGAAAGAGAAAGAAGGAGAAAGAGAGGATGGGTTTGGCGGAATTTCATCGGTGCCAATTAAAGCAGATCCCGCTTGGTAACCGCTTTTCCCTAAATCTGTCAACGATACGAATCGACAAGGTCGAAATGCGCGCGCGTTCTCTCAATCCTGTGGACCGTCATTGAGTCATTCCGATTGGCCGGCTTGTTGTTCTTTTTTATCTGTCCTCGCGAATTCTATAACACCACTCGCAACGGTTCCTCCTGGGAATGTAGCAAGCAGGTGAATCGTAAAAGCGACAATAATGAAGCATATCTATAAAATTCCCGGCGTCTTTCTCCTGTTAAATGTTCCGCGATCGCTCGTTTTATCCTTCCTCTCTCGTCGCTTCGTAGTACGTCGACGGCAAAATTTCCAATGTCCTGCGAACATTGAAAACTTTAATCGTGCGACCGTATATCAAGCTTGTTCGTGTATCGAGCGTTTTTTTTTAAATAAAACCACGAGCAATCAAATCCTCGAAAATACAAATTTCCTTCTCCGGCGTTTATAGGGGAAACGGGGTCAGATGGCACATTTTTCAAAATTTCAAGGTACAACTTTTCAGACAGCTAATTGTGATTGATTGTACAAACATAGAGACAATCTTGATTGTACAAACATGGAGACAATCTTCTATGTTATTATATCTATAACTATATTATTCTGTAAATCGCATACTTTCTTCTGTAATACCTAAAATATGAAACACTGCAAAGTATCCAATTTGCTCCGGAGTAATTTGCCTAGCAACTCGGGGTAAGATGACCACATATTGGGAGTGTGAATAAGTCTCGCCGTTTTTTGTGAAAATAAATCCTTTATTTAAAAAAAAATAATAAAAAAACAAGTCAATTAAAGTATTGCCCATCGCTGGAGACTACTTTTTCCCATCTTTCTGGCAGCATTTGAATTCCACGTCGAAAAAACGACACTTCTTTTGCGGCTATCCACGAATCGATCCATTTTTTCGTTTCTTCATACGAAGTGAAGTGCTGCTCAGCCAGGCCGTTAGTCATCGATCGAAATAAATAGTAATCAGAAGGCGCAATGTCTGGAGAGTACGGCGGGTGGGGTAGGACTTCCCATTTCAGCGTTTCCAGGTATGTTTTGACCGGTGACGCGACATGCGGCCGAGCGTTATCATGCAGCAAAATCACCTTATCGTGTCTTTGCTCATATTGCGGCCGTTTTTCTTTCAATGCTCGGCTCAAACGCATCAATTGTCGTCGATAGAGATCTCTTGTGATGGTTTGGTTGGGTTGGAACAGCTCGTAATACACTACCCCCAGCTGATCCCACCAAATGCAGAGCATGAGCTTGGAACCGTGGATATTCCGCTTTGGCGTTGATGCTACTGCTTCGCCGGGCTTAACCCACGATTTTTTACGCTTGGGATTACTGTAGTATATCCACTTTTCATCACCAGTCACAATACGATGTAAGAAACCTTTCCTTTTTTGTCGTTGAAGCAGCTGTTCACACGTGACAAGACGCCGTTCGACGTCTCTTGGCTTCAGTTCGTACGGTACCCAAGATCCTTCCTTTTGTATCATTCCTAATGCTGTCAGACGTTTCGAAACTGTTGTTCGATCAACTCCTAATGATTTTGCAACATCGGATTGCGTCTGACATGGATCTTCAGCAAGTAATGTTTCCAATTCTTCGTCTTGAAACTTTTTTGGTGCACCACTGCGTTCTCTATCTTGAACATCAAAATCACCATTTTTAAATCGGTTAAACCAATCTCTGCATGTTCTTTCCGACAGAGCATGATCACCATAGGTTTCTACAAGAATTCTGTGTGCTTCAGCTGCAGATTTCTTCTGAATAAAGTAGTGCAGTAAAATTCCCCGCAAAAACGGTTTATTTGGCACGAAATTTGACATGTTTTACGCTACGAAAAGAAAATGTTCTTTATAGGTTAATGGAAAGACACGCACTGATTTTAAACATAGGTTATAGAACTTCAATATAGATGCGTTATCATCTTGAATTATACACACAACATTTTTATACCGTCATCTGATGGTGAAACGGCGAGAACTTATTCACACTCCCAATATAAAATATGTATTCTGATTAGCAGTTTTGGAATCTCTGCAAGAGAAGTCTCCACATCCCTGGCTGCCCTTAAATAGTGATAAACTTTACCTCGTCCGTCCATATGCTTGATTTCAATTATTTTATGAATGATAATTGCTTTTATTATCCGAGACAATGTATCATACACATATAGGAAGCTTTATTCTAACTACTAACACGTCACTTAAGTTCATTCACTCATAATGGGGAATATTAATACCGAATTTCGAGACGCTCGACAATGGCTTCCATTAAATCAGTCTCCATTTTTTAATTAATATTATCCTGATCTTAATAAAACTGAAGGAAAAATATGTTATAAAAGAAACATTTTGCAATTTTGTTTTCATTGTTCTCTTCACGATAAATACATAAGCAAAACACATGGCCGATATATCCCTTAAGTCAACTAGACTCGATCTATTTCTTCTATTCCTTCGATTCGGTCTCTGCGGAGACTTAATGAGCCGAATAAAAAGTAGCGGAGCGTTTCTTTAGCGCGAAGGAGTCTATCGTGTGCTACCTTCCGGAACCTGTTCCTAGTTCACTGAGTACTCCAGCTCGTAGCTCCTCCAGCGGCTCAGGCAATAGTGTGCGAGAAAAGGTTCCAGCTCGGTAACGCGAGACCGTAAAAATCTTTTTGTGCGGGCCTCCGCGTCGTGCGTTCATGTGTATGTTCTTATTGGGTTACAACCCCTTTCTCGCTCTCTCTTTCTCTCTACGGCACGGGGTATGAAGGAGAGTCGTAAACCCGCTGTAAACGCTTCTAAACGGTCTCGCGGCTTTACGACGAACCCTGGAATAGGCCTCGTGCCGCGCCGAGCTGCTTCGAACCGCGTCAAGCCGACTTGGCGAATGTTTGTTCGCACCGGTGGAAATTTTTACCGCGACTCAGTAACGAGAAACCTTCCGGCAACGATTTTTCGACCTCGCTTGCGTGCATGCTGTGGAAAGTGCACGCCGCGAATGCATTATGTATTTCGCATCTCGCCGAGATATTTTCTCGCGTTGGCATTTCTAGGTCTTTCGACGAGTCTCGTGTCGAGTCGGTGTTTCTGAGTTATTTTACATACTCCCTCTTCCTGTTTTAGTGATTTCAAAACAGCTGGATTCAAGTTACACTTGTTACACGTTCCGAGACGCACGGAAAGTCAAACGACCGAAAAGTTTATCGGGATCACGATCTATTCTCTGGATATTAACGACTAGAAATGTATCCTATAGTCTTGATCCTAATCAGGTCATCAAGGTTGTATAAAGTAATATCATCGGGTTTTTGTATGTCATGTCATATCAACGCAACATGATAATCAGATCCTAAGATTTATCATCACATCCTAGACAGATCTTGGTCATATTTCAAACACGTGGTTTTTTTACTGTATGCCTCCCCTATAATTCTCTCTCTTAATCCAAATATCCCACCCTCCCGTGAACGGTTGCCATTTATTTACTACGGCCTCGCATGTTGCTTGACTTCACTACAGATATTGATAATGCTAACGAGCTTTGACGATATAGTTATAGTATAAATTTATAAATCATCCTTGTGACTTAGCGGCTTATAAAAATGTTTCATAACATTTGAAATTAATATGGATATGGATGTGGATCTATGATGGGCCTAATTATCATAAAGGACCCCGCACAAAACCTATGGAAAATGGTTTTCGGTCAAATTGGCTGAAATTTCACTCATGTTATAGTTTTCGCCATGTTGATAAAAAGTTATCATTGCACCAAGTCCCAAAAGTCAATATTTCCCAAGATATAAAGGGTCAAAGTAGTGAAATATGATCATCCGCAGTAGTAAGACGTATGTTATAAGTATAAGTAATTGATATTTATTCACGAAATATTTATTCACATTGATATTTATTCACGAAATAAATAAAAATCGATTTTTACATATATATATATGTAATAAATATTTAGTTCCGCAATATGTATGTATATGTATATAGTGGGTGGGGCAAAAGTATCGGACCGGTGAAATATCTCGAAAAATATAAATTTTACAAAAAACTGTTTCAGATCTTAAAAATATTGTGGAACTAAATATTTATTACATATATATATATATATATATATATATATATATATATATATATAAATCGATTTTTATTTATTTCGTGAATAAATATCAATGTATCACTTATATTTATAACATACGTCTTACTACTGCGGATGACCATATTTCACTACTTTGACCCTTTATATCTTGGGAAATATTGACTTTTGGGACTCGGTGCAATGATAACTTTCTACCAGCATGGCGAAAACTATAACATAGTGAAATTTCAACCAATTTGACCGAAAACCACTTTCCATAGGTTTTGTGCGGGGTCCTTTACAAAAATGTTTTTTACTCAATTCTTATCATACCTTTCTCAGATATACTATACTTAAGGCAGCCTTACATTTATCCAGTTAAGTCTTTGTAAAATATCAGACGTACCTGATCAAAATTTCTAATCAGCTCGCGCTGCTATTTAGTCTAGTCCGGTACGTAAACGAACGGGAGAGTAATCGTGATAAAAGAAGCACGTACGCTTTTTATGCCGTTTTCTACGAAAATTCATCGAGTCCCTTCGTCATATACATGCTCCAACTCCGTGCTTCTGGAGCAGTCGGGTTGTGCTCGTTTCCCCGAAACACCTTCGTAACCAGTTTCTGGCTCGCTTTCATTAGGCTGCTTAGCACGTAAACACAGCCGCTGATCTCGTTTAGAGAGGCACGACGACGACGACGGCGTAGAGTCGAGGGCCCTTCTTTCTTCCCTCCTTTCCTTGCCCTTGCTCGTACCATTGTCGGCAATTAGGCCGTCTCTTCGAAACATAATTAACGCTGGTGGCGTTAATCAGGCCGCGAAGGTGTCGAACGTATCCGTTCCAGTTCTTCGGTCATTCTTGCAAGAAAGAAGGAGAGAGAGAAAGCGGAGAAGGACGCGGATAACGACGGAGAAGGTAGGCTTACGATCGGCACTCACGATCGGTCCCATCTACGAGAGGGAGGAAAACACCTTTATGTTCGCGCCGAAGAGCCAATAATTGGCTCCCGCTCTCGCGAGAATTCATTCCCGCCTGCCGCGCGTGCTCTTTCCCTCTCTCTTTCTCCACGTCACGGATAAAACCTTAATTCCTTGGTGAAACAAGCGGCCGGATCGCGCCCTCCGGCACGAAACCTCGTGTTCCAACGAGATGGATCGCGAGATTTCGTGTATTGCGTGGCATTCGGCAACGAGCTAACGAGCGGTTATAACAGACGTTGTTTTTTCGCGCGCAGCGGAGTTTTTGACCGAACCTTCTCTCTTTCTCTCTCTCTCTCTCTCTTCTAACGTGAGATAAAACGTGTTAACGTATGTACGATGATTGTTTAAGCACGATATCCATCCTCCCCGTTCTCGGTATCAGGCTCGCGCACACCACGAGCATTATCGCAGAAGATCGATCGTACCTTAAACAGCCGCATTTTTTCCCGATCGTGTTTCTCTTCGCTCTTCCACCGATCACTGGCTCTCGACGTCCGACCGGTGAAAAACGCGCATAAAGCCGTACGTGTAGCCTGCGATCCGTTCCGTTTTACCGGCGGGCGTGCGACCGCGAAAGAAATTCGCGGACTCATGCATATACAGAGGGTGAGGAAGAGGGGAGGAGGAGGAGAGTGAAGAAGGGGCGAGGGGACCGAGCAGCTTGCTTGCACGGTATCAATAGCCCGTCGAAAAACTGGTACAATCTTGCACGCCGTGATCACCGTGATCAGACCCTTCCTCCCCCTGACTACCCTGCCGCCACCGTCGCCGCCGCCGTCGATCGCTCGCCGTTACTTCGACGTCGGACATCACCTGGGCCTTTTTGCGCGCAGTCATTGTATTTGCGCGAGCGTGCTCGAAATATATATTAAGCCTCGGTGCCGCATCTTGTCGCGGCTCCCTCTCGACGTCGGCACCCACTTGAGCGATACTTGGATTTCGCGCAGACGAGGAACGGTATCCTCGCATATGTCTGCGCGCGTGTATATGTGTATTTGCGTGTAAGAATGCGGGTATTCTTTGTCTACCAATTAATCGTGTCGATTAAAGAGCACCATCTGCCGTCGATATAATGGGCGCTCTTGCGCACAATGAGCGCGCTCGAGTCTGCGGGAGACACCGAGTTATATACGCGCGTCTCCTCCATCTTAACGAGCAGTTGTTTGTACGTACTTCAGCACGTTTTCCCTCCAAATACTTCTGATTAATTCCCGCGATTAAGTACCGGAGCTAACACACATATTAATACTTTTCAAGCGAGTCGCGTGAAGAATGCGATGTATCCGTGTGTAAGTGAGCGTAGTCACCTGGAAATCTCGGCGATCGGAATGTCTCGAAATTAGTAAGCCAGCTCGTCGGCTCGATAGAAATGACACGAAAAAGCTATTTGAAAAGTTAGGGAAAGAGAGCGAGAGGGAGATTAGCGGATCTTCGGGGCGCTAAAGCCGCCGACGAGGGTAGGAGGGAGGAAATAGTCGGCATTTATCGAAATCCAAATCCGTAAGATTCGTTGTGTGCTTGTGTGCCGCAAAGGGAGGGGGCAAGTGTTCTGATGCAGCGATGGGCTCTTTAAATCGTTTAAGTTGGTTCCCGTGTCGGCGGGAGTCCTCGCAGGGATCAAACGACGCCTGGAGGGCACTAGAGAAGGGAGTGGCTGGGCTGCGTCGGATCTAGACTCCGATAAGGGAAGGCACTACCGTGCTACTATATAGTAGAGATAGGATACCGCCGGAGAGAAGCTCATTACCCTTTAATAGTTCCCCGTATCGGCGAAGGCTACGGGAAAGGGCTACCCAGAAATTTAATTTGAGGGAACGAGAGGCGTCCCTCCAAAGCGCGTCCCCCCATGCCGCTCGATGTTTTACATGTTGCATGAGAGCGTGTCCGAAATATTAAGGCCGGTACCGCACGGCGTGCTACGGTTTCTCGAGTGCCTGAAAGTGAGTCGTAGCTTTGTTCAACGTTGTCGTGAGAATCTCGAGGAAACCTGTTATTACCGTCGGTATTACTTAAAAAATAATTAACTAGAAAAATAATCTGAAGTTGGACTCGTTAAGTTCTCATACTCATTTAACCCTTCAGATATGTTAGGAGACTGAATTGTTAGGTTAGGTTTGTGGTCAATCAGAAATATACAACAAAACAACAACATGATAGTAATAAAAAGTTATATTAAACGTACCATTTTTATTTTTAAATTTACTATCATTAAAAATAAAAATTTGTGAAGAGATGTGTGAGGTGTAAATTTCGTCGACTTTTATTTTGTTGTTATTAGATAGCTAATATTAAATAAAATTTGTCAGCGTAAACAGCCTTAATAGGTTAGAAAAGGGATTAAGAAAAGATACTGAAGAGGTCAGCACTGAAAAATTTGTTTCTATGTAAAATCTAGGAGAAAAAAAGCTTGGGGTACAAAATACATTCCACTTAAGGATTAGAACTACGACAAAAAATTACCAGAAATGTAATTTATTATGTTCTCCTTTTTTTTTCCTATATCTGATTTTTATCCTTGAAAATCACGTGCACCCGCAACTCCGCAACGAGATAACAGTCTGTCTATATGGGATTTGGAAGCGGCGCGCCGAAGAAGAGCAAAGCAAAAAAACTGGGAAGGCAGAAAGATAAAGCCAAGCTGGGGAGGGGAAGAGGGAAGAGTGATCCCTCAACTAGTGGCAGCTACCGAAACTGCGATAGTAGGCCAACACGGAGTCCAATTAAGAAGCCAAGACGGGGGCTATCTATCCAGCGGGAGCGATCGAGAGTTACGGTCGTTACTCTCCGAGGACGAAGCAGAAAATGTCAACCGGATAGACGTGTAGTTAGATCGTTAAAATACCGCCTCCTGACGTTACCGAGGTGCGGAGGATCCTCCGCAACCGAAATCTTGTTTGAGGCAGAGAAGTCCAGTCCAGACGATCCCAGATGTCGGCGATAAAGGAATTAATTTTTCGACACTCCTCGTTGTTGGAAACGTTTCGCGTTCTCGCGACAAATAAGGGTGTGTCGCAACGTGCGCGACGCGCCAATGCGTATGACATTTTACGATCGGTCCAAGCAATATTTCTCTTGCGTCGTTATTATCCGATGAAAACTAAGAGCAACGAAACGAATATTTTGCGGAACGCGTAAAGAATAATTTGGAGCCGAGCAGTTTTTATTTCCACGATGAGTAACGTTTTACGTTTTTATTTCTACGATCTGTAATAATTGCAGCCGACAGAACGAATAAATGCGATTCGACAATGTGAGTTCTAGTGCGTTTACGGTTTATCGGTGGGACTCAACGTGTCACTAAATGACAGGTGGTCGGATTGGTAAAGCATCAAGAGATTGAATGACCTCGGTGTATACCGGTAGCGTGGAACCCGATATAGCGGACGTCAAAGCAGCCGAGCTCCACGATAATTTGGCATACGACGTGGAATTCTATACACGTCCTTCGATATAGAACGTTCGTGCGAGCGCCAGCTGACACGTTCCGCCTAACTCGAAACGAGAAGGTCTCGCACAACTGTGGCAATCTCAATTTACACGTTCTCCGGAGATAGAGCTATCACGCGTCAAATATTTATTCGTTCTGACACGTGGAGCTGTTCGACCGTCGCCTAAGTGCGTATTCTCTGTTTACCAAAATTCTAATCGATTTCTTCAGCAGAATCGTCTTCACATTCGAATATAGCGTAACTGAGTTACCACGATAACCAATAAATGGTCATGTTATGTTTGACGAGAAAATACGCAAGATAAGTTCCTGATAATATCCTGATTTGGACGAATAATAAGTAAAATTGATTGCTGTAAGAGGAAAAAATCTTTTAACAGTTTGTTTTTTGGTTTGTTCCAGAACTTTTGGCATACACTATATAATATGTTTAGCGCGAAAGTTCTCATATTTTACGTTAAATTAGATTAGCGAAAAATTTAGTAAGATTTCGAAATGTTAGCTTGCGTTGTCCTGCAACCGCTTCCAGTTTAAAAATTAACTCTCTGCGTACAACGTTGGGTCTGTGAGACCTGAACGAATATTTAATTGCTCAACAACTCTCGAAAAAAGTTCAGAAGAATTCCAAAATAATCTGCTTGTAGATTTTGATTTTATTATTGTTTTATAATTGAGACTTTTATATATCTGTGAAAAAAAGTATCAAAAATATCGATTTTCAAAAGTATTGTAGTTCAACGTTGCATGTCAATGTCTGACAGACCCAGATTGTATGTCCCAAAAATATGATTGTGCGCGGAGGGTTAACATCATATGTGAGAGGTGTTAGGGCTTTATTATCGTACGAAATTGGGGCCCACAGTACCACCACGGTGTCCGTAATAAATAGACAGCAATATATAGAAGGTATGCCGGGCGAGCGAGCATCGTCTTTCGTTTCCGACTGGAATACCTCAGGGAGGGGGCGCGACCTACGGTAGTTTAATTAAAGCGTCGCGCAAAGTTAATTTATGGGAAAAGCAGCGGCCCATGAAAAAGCAACGGAAGCCAATTAGCCTAGAGCCACTTCATCGTGGTCGCGGCATCCCCCTTTTTCTTCTTCTTATCGACTTCTCGCTTTTTTCTCTCCTCGCTGGCGTATCGAGGCTCGTTTGTGTCCGCCGGAACGCCCTTTTCTTTGTCGTAGCCTCGTTATGATCTTCGGGAATGCTGTACACGGACCAGCACACAGTCGGACGATAATACAACGCGCAGCGTGTCGGTACACGAAATGGCTCGAATAATTAAGCGCTCTGATTACCCACGCCGGCGGGGGAATAGAACGTTGCGTTGCGAGCGAGCGAGATGACTCTGTCGAAATAAGCCGGCGGTGCGTTTGTGGCCCGGTCGATAACCCCCTCGGGGCGATCAGTCTCTCGTAACACTGATGTACGACCGTCGAGATTTGACGAGAGTACGCCTGCTTAGGCGCTATGAAAAATGGGGGCGCGACGATATACAATGGGGCCCACGCGTTTGCGCGCGCGTGTGCACGCGAACGAACGAACCACCATTTCGCTCGCCTAATTACGCAGGAAATACTGAAAGCGACGTCTCTCGCAACTTCATCTCGCGCGCCGTCGGCGAGCTCCCGGCAGGGTTTATGGACTACCGAATTTTTATGGACTCGCTTACTTCACGGGAGACTTACTTTTGGGAATAATGAAGGATGTCTCTCACGATGTATAGTTCTCGAACCGACGTGCAGCGGCAATTTTCAGCCAGGGCTACGAATTATGAACTTGTAAATATGCGATGGGGTTGCAGCGCAGCGAGCTGATCAACGACCACCGACAACCTACCACCGCCACCATCACCACCACCACCATCACCATCACCAGTGGTCTTTTTTTCGCGCCGAAATCCGGCAAAGGCCAATTTGTCGGGATCATATATAACCGCTCGTAAAATAGAGCACTCCTTCCATAGGAGTTGCCCGGAATATCAATGAGATGCGGGCTTTGCGGAGCCGCCCGACATCGTCAACGGCTTCATGGGAACCTGGTGGCGGCGGCGGCGGTCCGTCGAGAAGGCACGGTGTTAGAAGCGCAGCAACGCCATTGACACACACTCGCGCAAGCCGGGTCGGAGAATCGACGAGAGATCGAATCGCCGCGCGCTGGACTCGACCCGCCGGCCGGTCCTTTATAAATCCGAAGCCGCAGCTGGCAATTTCAGGCCGCCTCTTGGACGCGCTTCCCGTAGGCGGGAATGAGATATGAACTGCGGAATCGTAATCGAATCGAGTACCTCGCATTGTTTCAGGCGCCCTGTTGTTGCGCGCGAGTTGCTGCCTACGTGAAACTGTTCGCCGCGGCGACTCGCTCTGTATTTGAGCCACGACGAAGTTCCCGATGTTTCAAGCACGAGTTCTTTTATTATCGTAAAAAGAAATTGCGCATATATTGAAAATGCGCAAAAATTTATTCAGTAATTCACAACTGACCAATTTATGCAATAATTTGCATAAATTGTTGTTTTCTCATATAGCTAAATTATTTGGATTTTTTATATTAAATATATGTTATAGAGATTATAGTCAAAAGCGATATGCAGAAAGAATTAAGTGAGAGATAGCATTGGATAAAATAAAATTAATTTTTACATTTTTTGGTAAATATGCTGAAGAAGAGACTTACCTTTAATGGTTTTGACTTCACATATATTATCAAAGTCATGGTCCTGAACAACACCTTAAAAAATTTTAGCATTCGCCCATTGTTTATTAAAAAGTTATTAACAAAATGAATTCGAAGATCATATCAATTCAAGAAGATATAATTTTTACTAATATGTATGTAGATACAATAAATATGTGGGCTTTGCCCTATCTTACAAAAAACTTAACTTAACTTAACCTAAAACAGGTTAGATTTTTTCGGATTAGAGATAAACCCTTCATCCTGTTTTTAAATGTGCATAGTATCGCAAAAGTACGTTCTATTTATAAAACTTTTTTCGTTAATAACTCGTCAATAAACAATGAGCAATGGCTGAAACTTAATTATAATTACTCAGGAGAATGACTTTGACAACATCAAAATCGAAATTCTTGAATCCTTTTCGGCATATTTATTGAAAAAGGTTAAAATTAATTTTGTATATCTTCATAACTATAAACACGACTACAAACACAACAAAACAACACAAGTCAACCTCCACTTGGTCCTTTCTGCATATCACTTTTAGCCTCTCTATAATATATATTAATATCAAAACAATAAAATGTAGAGAAGGTGTCACCTTCTCTACATATTTACTAAACGAAGAAAGCATTTTAGAATTCTTAAATATTATAAACAAAAAGCATTTTTTTCTTACTTAATTATTTTTATATTGTATTTACATGTTAAACTTGCACATCGCGTTTCATCGCGTACGGAGACACAGATTTCTCACGAAGCCTTCTGGTAGAACCTGCTCCGTCAAACTCGCGTGATATTATTACCGTGGAACGCAACATAAATCCCCGCGTAATAGAATAATTACTACCTGCCTGTGCCACACACACGGCGAGCGCAACGTAAAAATGCAGTAGCGATGGATACTCGCGTCTACCGTTGGGATCTCGACGATTATGCCGTCTCAATCATCTAAATTAGCCGTAAGCACCGACAACGACGACGACCGCCGGTCCGTCGGTGCAATTAGGCGCCACGGACGTATCTGTGACAAATCACGGCAGCTTTCGGTTCTGGTATCTACTCACATGGAACCAACACCAGCCTAATGATTTTCCCATGGTCCGCGTATCCGCGTGATTTACGACCATGCTCCGGATTCCGGAAAATTATCGAGACTCGCGCGCGCGCGCTAGCCTGGGAGTCGAGAGCCCATCATCGATCCGGATCACGGATAAAAATTGTCGCCGCTGTGCGTTACGCTCCCACATAAACAACCCGCCGCGACACGGAGTGCCGGACTGCCATCGCCGGAAAATCCCCGCGAATAAATATGCACGCCCGTGGGCACGTGATTTTCGTGTACGACCGGCCCATAAAACGGATTAATAAATCGCGCGGAGTTGCCTCGACGCGCACGCTCGCACAAGAAACGCGCCTGCCAATTTCCGGGCCCGAGACATCGATACGTTATGCGCGTTACGGGCCGCGAAAGTTTTTCGCGCTGTCGGGCATAAAGCATTCGAACGGCGCGCTTAGCTCTGAAATTTTCATCGGTATGTGCCCGCCGGGCAGATCGTTCTTTCTCTCTTTACTCGGCCGAGTCGAGGCGTGTATGGCCGATTCATAAATTTCCCGGAGTTATTGAGACACGCGTGAAATGCGATCGAGAATGACATTGATTAAGGGGGTAGACGCGTTCTTTAAAAAAACGGGACAAGGCTTTGCGGACAAGGCTGCAACAAATTGCACGACTTAATGAGAAATGAATGCCCCGTGGCTGCGATTCTGTATGACCTTTCTATGTTTCTTCTCGGTTACTTCTCTCGATAATCTCTTGATGCAATTTTATTGGATATTTTAAGAGCCTCTCCAGCTCTTCCTTTTTTCTTGTACATGGAGAAAAATTCATTGTAAAATTTGGAATACGGAATTCTGTAACCGACGAATAGATTGATATATTTTGTAATTTGATATTCTTTTCTTTCATACATGCTATTTTAGAAACTGAAATGTGCTATTTAAAATTTTTGCAGATATTTCTGTTGTATAAAAGTACATGTAATAAATTTGAAAAGAATTTATATGCAGAAAAACATATATTTTCTCTTCGTGTACATTAGAATGAGATGCAATTGAATTCAGCAGAGTAAGCAAGGACATCATACTGCGCAAGAATCGTATTGGCAATGATTGGCGAGGATCAATCTTCCCGCTCGGTTGGTTCGTGTTTAATTACTCGCTCGTGGCGAAATATCGGACGCACGTCATCAGATAAGGAAATCACGTGCTCTCGTGTCTGTTTGGCCTTATGATCCTTGGAGATCCTAGCATCATGGCGCTCGTTACCGACGTGACCTCTGCGAGTTATGCAATTATCGGTTCGGACGATTCCCGGTGGTCTCGTCTTGTCGATGCGCCAGAGTAAGCAGAAGCTTGCAGCGCAGCTCAACCTATACTTTGTCAAGGCTTTCGTCGTAAGTGATATTTTCTCGCGTGCGTTGGAGTCGACAAGTTTTTTGTTAAATTAGAATTTTAAGTTGGAATTCACATTTTTTCTCATTAACGCCTCGCGATTTGTTCGTCGCGTTCAATTTGAAGCGATTAATTGCGCATGGATTGGTATCGGAAGACCGATATCGCAGCCTTGATTCCGCGTATTCGAGATCGGGAGATCAGCGCACGGCTCGACTCGAGATTACATCTGGATGACGTGATCGCAATTTTATCGGTGTGACGTTTCGTATTTCTGCACCGGGTATAATGCATCGGTGTGCCGATTGTTTCGTGCGTGCGGATTAATTGGGCGATAAAGCATAAGGCGGCGCGCGAGGGTAGAGTGTCGCCGGGGCAGATAAAGCCGACTTGCGTTTCTTGGTCACGCTGGTTAGCCAAACACAAAGAGAACAGACGTCGAAGCCCGGAGTCACGTTTGTCAGGATCGCGTGGGAGTCTGAGGCCGAATTGGTAGATGAACTGGAAAATTGCTCACACCCACGGCGCCTTGGCGCGCAGCAGAATTGTCGTAAAATTATATAGGACGGGATGACAAATGCACCTCGTTCAGATCTTCGTTTCTTAATCATTTTTGCTAATGATTTTATGTCTCGACCTATGATTTACCCAATACCCCCCGCTCCGGTCAACCGTCCTCACTTGGAAACGTCAGGATATTTTGTTTTTAAAAGACCTTAAAGTGATTGTTTCGTGAAAGCAAAGTTAGTTTCTAAATTATGCGAAAAAAACCTTCGCTCAAAACGAACGAAAATTTATTGAAAGCGATAATGAAGATACTCGGAATCAAAAATAATATATGCAAGGAGAATCATAAATAATATATGCAAGGAGAATCATAAATAATATATGCAAGGAGATGCCACAAAGGGAAGTTAAGAGGATGCCACAAAATTGGATATGGAAAAATAATGATAACGTAGAGATGATCGTCAAACCGTCATGTGAGATAAGCACTAACACGTTACCCTTTTCGTATTTCTTGTATATATAGATCTTATATGTCTGGTGCTTTGTTTTACTATATTTATTTTGTTTTACTATATTAGTAGATAACATAATCACGCATAAATAGAAATATTTCTGCGAAAATTTTGTGTGCATTTATAAACTCAGAACTATTTGCTCAGAGCAAATATTTAGTCAGACAGAATGAAATATTAATAAATATTTGGAAAGAGAAAATATTTGAAAAATAAAAAATTATTTGTTCGAGGGGTGGCAAATAATATATTTACTTAAATCTAAATTCTTTTATTAAAATAAAATAAAACAGTTGTTTTCATGAAGAGCTAAAGTTCTAAGAAAATGTATATTTACTTATTTGGAAAATATTTTATATTAGTGTAAGTAAATATGTTACTAGTATCCATCGAGTAAATATTTTTTATTTTTTAGATATTTTTTTCTCTCACACACAATGTACGTTACCGACATTTTTAGAGTTCGTTATGCACTTTGGCATCCCTTTAATTTATACGAGTGGATATTTCAAACGATTATTAGACTGAATTTGTTCCAGTGACGGTAGAATGGAAGAATTCACTTTATACGATAGAGAAGTCATTCGAATAACTCGGCTGTCACTCGATTTTTCGAGCGCAATTTAACTCATAAACATTTAGAGGGCACTCTCTAATTTTCTTGGATTGAAGTCACTCTCTCTCAAAAGTCACTTTGAGTGATTCGGCTGTCGCTCTACTTTTCGAGTGGAGAATTTCACCGGGAGGAATGTAGAGAACATTTTACCCTATTAAAAGGCTGTCCACCACTTCCTCATTTTTTATTCTTTTCAATGATTCGATTCAACGAATTGATCTAACGAAGGAGACAGCTTCATTTAGATAATTCGTCAAAAAGATATGGTAAACTGGGTCCTACCAAGCGTGAAAAGTTGGACGCCTTGGTCCCGGCAACCCAATATACTCGCTGTCACGATTCACGGCGCGTCGGGCGAACGTACAGCTTCGATTGTGTTTATTATCCACCACGACGGCAATTAGTGCGAAATATGGCCCGAAATCGATTAAACGTCGCCGATAAAACGTCGGACACCATCTGGCAAAGTGCGTAGTAATCGGCACACGTGCACGTAGGGCGCTCATTAGCGCTTTTAGGACTCAATCTCGCGTTGGTATTTAAGACGGCGGTTCGCCGGAGACCAACGCAATTCCGCAAGACCCGCTCGGCCCCGGTGCATAATTTTGCAGGGGAGGGCGACGAGGAAGTTTGCGCTAGAAATTACTGCTCGCGGTGGCACGAGAATCCGCAATTAAATGGCCGGCTCGTCGCCGCGTTTCACATAAATCCGCGCCGCCGGCGATGCTAAACCTCGGAACGACGTTAATCACGACGTTTCGTCGCTAATATATGCCATACGGACAAACATATGCGTGCATAAGTCCCGCGGGCTATCGGCGATGCCGCGTACAACGGTCTCGCGGTCAGTGGAGTCGAGAAGAGAATTCGATCGGCCTAATTTATCGGCCTCGAAGAAAAATAGAACGCGCGAGATTATCGGACGCAGCACGCCTCGGCGGTAAATTAAGGCCGTTTTTATCGCTCTTAAACGTGCGAGCAATTATTACACGTCAATTACTTGCGAGCGAGCGACCGGTGTTTCTTTCAAATCCAACAAGCCCAAATTTATCAAGCGACTTATCGTATCTCGGTCAGAGGATACATCCGTCTTCAGTAAATTATATTTCATGTATCGCGAAGATGTGTGTAATAAAACACACGCATATCAGAGGAGAGTTCGAGAGAGCTCGAATGTATCTGTACGAAAGAATGTGTGATTTCGACATTTGTCGTTGACACCAAATAAATTCCCAAACTGTATCCGCTCGATCCCACGATATTCGCAGCCGCCGCAACAGACCGTCCGCGAAATTAGAGTTGCCAGCCTTTGTACTTTAGTAATCCTGTCAGACCGTCGGCGGTATTCGACGCGGCGAAAAATTCCGCGCGTTCCCCTGATCGCCCGCGGTGTGGTTAACGATGCGCGACGTGACATCATCGACGTCTCGTTGGCGCGCGGATTTAATGTCGTCCCAGAAAGTGCGCGAATCTCCGAGCGTCTCTCGCGCCGCGCATCGTACGCGCTTCGCATACCATGCCCACGCACGTGAGTCAATGCGTTGCAACGGAATATGACGTCTCCCGAGGCACGCCAGCGATCTAGGTGAGTCGCGCTTGAGTCACCCCATAAATACCCCGCGGTCACTTTATCCTGCGTCATGTGACAGAGAAAAAAGCTCGTTTCACCTCCGCGACGAGAGTGGTTGCGAAAACGCACTCTATCGCTCTATTCAGTTCTTCTGACAGATCATTGTCGCCGTGTGACTAATACAATGCACTCTGGAAAAAGAGATATCTCGAATCTAATTTAACGTAATCAATTTCAGTTTTGAGAAAAACATCTATATCATATATATACAACTACGTTTCGTTAATCTTTCATTATTGTCTAAATTCGAATTGTTCAAAGTTTCTACTATGAACTGAATAAAACTCCCCGCTCTCTCTTTTTTTCTTTTTCCTTTCCTCTCCCTTTCTACACGAAGAAAGCATAGTAGTAAAAATTACTTTAAGATTATGCTACACTTATAGCTTGAATTCTTTTAAAGGTGCGAAAGATGAAGAGACGAAAACAAAAGGACAAAAATAATATACGAGGTACGTTTCCTTGACAGATAAGTCGTCGTAATCAAACATAATAATTCTCAGAAGCTAAAATTCTTCCAAAGCTCTCCGTGATCTTTCCACAATCCCTCTTTTTGTTCGCCTTGTGACTTTCCTCTTCGCAGGAATTATTGCAATCGCGACATCGACCCTTGATCACGTATTGGTTAATCCTATCACGTTGGCCCGTGTTGCCATGCGTATCTCTTTCATTTGCTCTCGCCTACTCTCATCTAACTGCCCTCGTGCATACGACTTTTAAACATTGTTGTTTGTGTTTATTCTGCGCTTGTACATATTTTCGCCTACACATTTTGTTTCTTGTAAAGCAGAAATATACTGACACTGTAATAAATAAATACGTAAATTGTTATAGAAATAATAAATTTAACGATTTATTAAATATACGATATAGAATACAAGTAATAATAATAATTTTTTAGTAGAATGTCAACTTTTACAAACATTTACAACAAATATATAAAAATTTTCAACAAATATAGTAATTTAGTAATTAGTATTGTAATTTCAGCATGGTCCAAAATAACAAAATTTAATTGTAATCTTTAATTTAATTGTAATTTAATTGTAATTTAATTGTAATTTAATTGTAATTTTTATTTCAATATTTTCTTCTTGAATCTAATTGAATAAACATCAAATCAAATTAACGATTTGACTTAAAAAATCGAGTAGAACGAATTAAATTTCATGATTATACAAATTTTGCAGAACAATTAAATTAAACAAAAATTGAATTACAATTTAATTTGATTTTGCGAAATTTTCGTAATCTTGAGATTTGGTTTTTTTTATTTGATTTTTTTCCAGTGTAGAACTTGTAACTTTCTCTCCCTTCTTCTCTTTTCCCTTCCTTTCTCTTATATAAAATTACCTCTTCACGCGCATCCGGGATAGATTAATCGTCATCGACGGAGGTTAATGGTCTCGGTTTTCTTGATACGGCGGGAGCGAGAAGCAAGAGTCGCGAGCGACGTGGTTAGTTAATTATCGCCAACAAAGAAGTCGCAAATTGGTTTCGAGTAACGTAACGTTCGCGCGGTCGCGCGGCCCGAGCTATTATTACCATACGGTTATCGCCTTTGGTCATTAGCCCGCGACTGAGGAACGAGCTTCATTAATAATTATCTTGCCGCGTATATCCTTGGACTCGGCTGGCTAGCCAAGCTTATCTCTCGGATTTTCGAGGGAAGCCACAGGAGAGTGGGAGAGACGGCGGATTAATATCACGCAGGTAGCACGTTTCGTGAGAATCTTAATGAATCGGGCCGCACCACACACTCATCTGAGCACACCACGCCTATAAATTATTTCCCGCGCGCTCTCTCACTCTTAATAATGCTACACCGCGTTCGCGCGCGCCCGCTAATCACGGGTATCGTTACTAATTACAGCAATAATAATGGGGGACATCTCGCGGGGGTATCAATTAAAGTGTCCCAAATCTCGGGGCTCGGTGTAGATCCTAGATATAACGGGGTTGTTGCGCACTGCGGCGCACATTAATCCCGCAACCGGACTCTCATTGACGTAAAGTGAGTCAGAACAGTGTAAGTGACACCACCGTCGGACAACCATTCACCTCTATTTTCATTCAGCCAAATGCGTCACGACCGACCTTTACTCGCCGTGTTCTTCGAACCACGTTCCATGCGCTTGCAAATCGTCCCCTATTCTACCAAAGCGAGCCTCAATATTCAATGCGTGCATCGTTTAATCATCGCATTGACATTGCCGTTATCTCTATGTATCAACGTCGAGTAAATAACGCGTATGTGTGGTTTCCAGACGCATTTAAATCGAGAAATAAGTACCTCTTTTTCACTTGATTTCTGTTTAATACTAATATATCCAAGAAAAACAACTCTCTCGACAACAACTCGCTCTGAATACTACTTTAGTTACTTTGTATAATATAGCGTTTATTGTATTAATTTATTTTTGTGCTCTATAATGTAATAATAATAATAATCCTCTTTGAATGTCCGAAAGTATTATTTTGTTTCTTTGATTTTGATATTTTAAAATTCTTCCTGTTTCTCATTATTTATATCGATGATGATTTCTGGACATTCTAAGAACATAATTTGCAAAATATAGATATTTTATATATTGTAAAGGAATAACAATTTTTATAATTTTTTTAAACTTAGAATTTCGTACAATAAAATAAATTATAATAATTACTTACTTGCCTTCTGTAATTAATACACATTGAGAAAATTGTAGTAAAAATTACGTAAAACTTATTTCTTTTTGTATACGTAAAATTATATTTCTTTTTGACTCCATCGGGCATTACGGTGGTAAAAAAAAAATACTAGACCCGTCGTATCGCGAACTCGAGCGCGACTCTCGAGCGATGCGCCGCGAGATAGTCCATGTTGCCGCACTTCACTGCGGCAACAAAGTTCACGCGTGAGTTGCTCGCGACTATAGACGCGACTGTCATCCGGAATTGGATTAAGTGCAATGATAAGCGGCGAGCCGCAGGAGCTACCGTTAAATGAAAGTTCCCTTGAACTTCGCATCCGATGGCGTTGTTATGTTTCCTATCATATTGCCATGCCGCGCCCGTCTCTAGAGAACACATTCACAGTCTGGTCTTCTGGGTTTCTTTTTCTCTTTCTTTTTCTCTTTATACTCGTTGCTCTTTATACTCGTTGTCATTACTACGTCTTATCCCGATCTATCGCACGGGTATCGCTCTGTACTGTTACAGTTAACGTCTCGAAGGCTACTTCAGAATTATCTCTCTCGAGTATAACAGTAATCAATGCTGTCGTATCAGCAACATCAAGAAGAAGAAACGAGAAATATATCCTTGAATATGTCACGCACCTGACGCAATGTTTAAAGGTCTCGGGTGAAGCTGGCTGACCGTCGGAAAAAGATTTTCGAGATAAAAATTCTTCTTTGAAATTCCATGACGCCGCTTCGCTCTTTCTCTGTTATTGGCCGGTGTCACGCATTCATCGCAATTAGCGTTATCTTGCATTTCTTGCAAAGCAAAGGACGATTGGCTTCTTGCGGCCGTGCCACGCCGGTGTTTCTAATCGTCGTGCAAAACGTTGCAGGTGCAAGCGCGCGCGAGTGCGATGCGAGCGCGCGTCGCCGCCTACCTGGAGGGAATCTTACGCGGCTTCCTTCTCTCCGCACATTCGCGTTTCTTAATCGTCCACAAGTATCCGCCGTGCACGGGGGCAAAGGTGCGCCGTCTACGCAACGTAATCTTTTCTACGGATTCCTCATGCTCGAGGCGTTTCCACGAGATCCTGAGAAAGATTCTCCTTCCCGCTCCTTCCTATTGCTTGCGTATGTACGTACGATTGCATCGACACGAATCATTAGGATAATCATGAGATTTACTTCCTCAAGAGCCTCTCGTTCTTTCGATCGCTCTTCAGTAAAGAAACTTTGTTTCATAAATCCATCGCATGCTGCGAAAATATTTACCACTGATTTTGTAACTATTCACATTATGTTACTAGAGTGTTCTATTTCCCGAATTTCTAATTATACCGCGTGCTAAAGCTGTAAGTTAAGCAAAATATCCGACTTTCGGTCTGTTTTCGGCACTCTGTGCGGATTTCATTGATTAACACTGCTCCATTGGTTTCATTCTAATTGAGATTACTCACTCTAATCTAATTTAGTCATATAGATTAAGAATCTATTCTAAGTGTGAGTTAAACATTCGTTTTCATGATTACGAGTGGCAATATCTTCGTTATTGCTTTGAGTGTGAATTTTCACTCGCTTCCAATGAGATTTTACTTCAAGAAATTTAGAGAGTACAAGACGCCGTCCTATAAATCTATCGGACATCGCACCGCGAAAATATCACCGGTTTCGTAAGTTCAACTGCTTACCACATTACGTCACATCAGAATACGTATTAGAGCGAGAAAACGTCCCTACATCTTCCTTCTCCTTCATGCAACGTCTCGAGGGGCAAGGCGATCGCACTCGCTCGAACGAGGTGTTTCTTCGCGACCTGATAAGACCACCTGCGCGCTCGTGCGCCTTTCAGATAAAAATCTTGCGCTTCGCGTAGCCGATGGTCGCGGTATAGTCGGCGTTCTCGGGCTTGTACTCGAGGCTTATAGCAGCTTATTTATAAACAGAACCAGCCACCACAATGGTTATTGTTTCAGCACGGTATGCGAACGGTGTGGTGTGCGCCGCCTATTTATGACACATTATGCGAAAGCGCACCCGATAGCGCGAGTATTGCATTTCGTACCATTGTGATGGCAACAATGATACACCCTGGACCATATGCCCTGGCACCACTGCATAAATCATGATCCGCAGCATGGGCCGAAGGTCCTATCGCGCTCTCGCGAACTCAGTGTCGCCGTAAAACGCCGTAAGTCGCTTCGCGACTTCTCTCTTTTTTTGTCGAATTTCATCGAGACGTTACATTGAAAGAAAAAGGTATGATTATATAGTTTTACTAAAATTATATTAATAAAAAAATGTTTTAATAAAAAGACTAACATGTGCATAAATGTAATTTTATGCATATATAATTATTATTAATATTATAGTAGCGTTTACTACAAAAATGGTTTTCCAAATTATAATTATTTTACTACACATATATTTATATATATATATATATATATATATTTCTACACAATTTATATAGATATATTTCTACACAATTTTTTATAGAGTCAAAAATACTAAAGATTTTTTTTCTCAATGTACAATGTGTTGCAAAACGGTTTTGACATAATGAAGTTGAGAGTTCATTAAACTCAAAAGTAAGGGTCATTATTGACGAATTTATGTCGAATAATAATATAATTAAGAACACTAAATAATAATAAATAATAATATTAGTAATAATTAATAATATAATTACTCGGCAAGCCCATCACATACAATAACTTTCTTTTTTATTTGAGTTTAATGAGTTCCTAAATTTATTGCATCTAAACTATTTTGCAAACTACTGTACGTGTCCCTCTAACAGAAAAGTTTTATTGCAATAGAAGAAATCATTATTTTAGGTTAAGTGGAGGACGATAATTAAATATAGACAGAGAATTGTTCATTTTCGCGTTTGATATAACGTAGCGAGTGCATCGCGTTTCCTAATGGCGCCGAAATCGCTTGGCGTCTGTGGATATCCGGGCTCATTAGGCGCCATCGTAAAGTCTCCGAAAAAGAAGCCCCCGGGGTGCCGCTGGCGTATACGAAATAATAATTCCACAACGCGCGGGAGTTACGCGGCGGCGAATTCGTAAAAGGGAGAAAAGGGAGAGCAGAGGCATCCCGCTCGGTATGCAAATCAAGAGCCGCTTCGATATAGTCTCTCTTCTACTACGTGCGTGCGGTTTCGAAGGAACCGACCGGAGGATTCGCGCGTTCACTATATATCCTCGTAATTAAGTCGGTCCTTCTTATTAAGCACTGTGCATTCGCTAGCTATACAGAAACCCTGATTAAAAGACGAAACCCGTGGCGATGGTCCGTTAGGGGCTGCATTATAAGAAGAGCTTTATTCCCTAAACGTCGGGGCACATCGGGAGTTAGAAGGTATATAATTGGCAAGGTAGCCGCCGTGTATGCATAAAAGTCTCAGCGGGTGATCACGAAAGTACTATTATAAACTCGTCGTATTAATGCGTAATGTTTTAATGCCTTAATCTAAGAACGCAATCACAGCGAAGTTCACCGCAGCGAGGATTATGAGCGGAGACGTCTTTAAGCTCCGCGGCTACTTTCTGCGATATTGTCGCGCACTCGTCGTACATCGTAGTGTTGCGAGGAACTTATTTTCATGGAAAAAGACGTTTTATGAAACGTAACATAGAAAGTTTTTCTTGTTGCAAGCTAAAAGTATAATATCTGAAATATGATAAAACGCATAAATAACACAAATTTTTATCAAATACCGAACAAACAGTTCCAGAAATTGGAGCGAATCAAAAGAACTATCGTGTGACTAATCCAAATTAGTTATAAATTCCATAAAAAAACATAAATATTTAGTTATTAAATTACATTGTGTTAATGTATATGTTGTAAGTTCGAAGCATTATTTATGAGAAAAAATAGACTTTCTATGCAAGTATGTGCCTAAGCAATTTAGAAATGAAAAGCTACAGCTATAACGCCAGAATGCCCGAGTACGGGCGCTAACGAGTCCAATTAAATCTACCAGACGACATTGGTGACGAAACATTTTCTTTTTCCAAAATAGTTTCCTTAATCGTTTCTTATCAATAATTTTCTTGTTTTCTTATTTTGCAATTCAAGTTCCCACACATTAAATTGTTAATCTGACTCGACTGTAAAGTTTGTGCAACAAAGTGTTTACACAACCCTTGGTTTTTCTCACCCGATTTTTTTCGGTAGGCGTGAGTACGTTTCCGTTGAAATTCGATTTACCGCGACGCGTTCTGACGTTTCCGACGGGTCCAAATGTCGGGTCGCGTCTCTCCGGTCACTCTGAATATTTTTCGAGACATTCGACACTCTCGCGAGGGTATCGCTCGTTGGAACCTTGGTTCCCATTCTCCCACTTCTAGCGACGCGCGGCGAGTCCAGTCGCTCGCGACAGCACACGGCCGCGCCGCATTCCAGCCACGCGCCTTGCCTAGGAACACTGGCGTAACTATCGGGCTTAACGAGGTGATTTGTCAAGACCCTCTTATGTCCCTCTCGATAAGAGGATACTTCGCCTCGATCTGAGCGACAGTTACGAAGCAATCGGCAGCAAAGTGCCGGCGGTGATCGCGGGCGCGGATATATCCCCGCGTGCGAACCACACTGATTGCCTCGTATATTTAATGACGGACGTACATTCTCGTGATTTTGTGTCTGTACAGGGACAGGTTCTGTCGAACGGACGGATTTAATCTGCGAAACATGATAATCACCGCGACTCCTGTATTAATAAAAGAAAAAAGAGAATGGGAGACACTGTCGACAGCTCGTAAACGTGCGAAGTGCTCCAAGGGGTTCGGCTTATCGATCTCATTGTACGGCTGTCTGGGTCCGTATCAGCTCTGACAATTTTCACGATGTTAATTGCCGTTAGTATTAGGGATCTCTAAGCTTCCAATGAAGACGAACGCTCGAGTGTTCCAATAAACGTTTCGAACACAATAGCGATTATAATGCGTATCACGATGGGAACTCGAAACAGGTACATGCAGGTAGAAATTCAGACCTGATAGACCACCGTGACTCTCTCACTGAGTCTTCCACTTCGTTCGGACAATGTCTGTTAACCGTTCGTCAACGGTCGGTATCATCTTTCGAGCCGTAGTTGTCCGATGACGCGTCTGAATTTTATTCCGGCAATTTAGTTCGGGATCTCTCTCGTGTCGAGAAAACCGCGAGTACCTACGCTATTGGAGGCCTGCTAGGTACAGCAAGAGCAGCACGAGCCGTGCCTGCGGAGTCGCGGTCGAGCGGAGGCGGTGGGAGCCGTCCTCCCCATCGCGGCGAGGAGCGAAGGAGAAGCAAAAAGGAGTCGGACGTCGAAAAGGTAAGAGTCGGCCTGGAAGGGGAGTAGTGGTGAGAGGTGGTGGCTGAGAAGAAACGAGAAAGAGAGAGAGGGGGGGGGAGAGAGAGAAGGCACTCTGCGATGAGGCACGAGAGAGAGGAGAACCGCGACACAATCACGTCCTGCACGCGCCGAGCCCCGAGCCACTTTCAGACTCTGTTACACGAGGCCACCGTCTTGATTTCCGCCGATTTCCGGGCGCATCGAATTCCGTGGTCACGTGATCTCTTTCCACGGTCGTACCCAGTAAATGGATATAATATTATTTTTTCAAGTTCTAACGATCGTTCGATCAAGCTTTGATAGTGCATTTATTTTTTCGATCTTGATTTTACGACACTACAAAATATCATTTCTTAAGATGTGTCAAATATCTCTGACGCCTCATGTTGAAGTCAAATTAAGATCTGTTCGAATTTTCGTCCGACGATTATATTGGTGGGAAAACTACGAGTATTGAACTATGACTCGACGCAGCACGAACTTTCGAACTCGCGATGATGTGTGAGAGTCATCTTTGATGTTGGCCAGGATAGAAAGCCTTTCGACGCGACTCGTGTAACATCACACTGGCCAGAATGGCCGCCGCAGGGGTATAGTGGCGTCTGACCCATGCGCTTCTAGTGCTGCAGGCAGTCCCGAAGTGTGGGAACTCCTCACCTCGGAGCCTCCCGACGACCTTTGCCGCAACCTGCAATCGCATATCTCTCTATCCCTCTCTCTCTCTGTCTCTTCGCCTGCACCCTCAGCATAGATATCCCCCGGACGCGTCTTTTTTCATGCGCGGTTTGAATGGCCGGAGCCGAATGGAGTCTTCATGGTAACGGGTTCAAGGTAGACCATTAACTATGACGTAGTTCGCATCGCGTCGGCTTCAGAATCAGCGCGTCCGCGAATCCTCTTGATTATTACACGCCTCAGGCAGATAAGCAGGCTTAGAGAGAATTCACATCTTGGCAGAAAAGCAGAAAACAGAAAGGTAGAAGCCAATCAGAACTCGTGTTGGTGGCCAGGTGATAGTCGACAGTTTCTGCTTTTCTACCAGTTCTGATTGACTCTTGCCTTCCTATTTCTGCTTTCCTTTGCCGGGGTGTGAATTCTCCCTTACGCACGCACGTAGGTACGACGAACTTTTCACTCGCGCAAGCATTTATCCTGAAACCGTTTGTGCTTTTTATTTCGATATCGCGATGATGTCTCGCGCGCAAGAAATGGTATCCTTCGGGCTTTTGTACCCACGTTTCAACATGCCACGATGATTATCGTTAGATTGTTGTAATTAGACGGAATTTCTTCCACACCGCTTGCGGGTAAAACGATTCAACTTACTCCGACTTACTTGAGTTCGTTCGTACAACGCGGCTCTTTTCATCATAGTACCGCGCGTCATAGGTTCGCGTTGCTTGAACGCAATTCTAGTGTAATGAGAAATCATATTACCAGTATTACGAGCTGTCCTTTAATACGTTGAATGCCCCTGTGGTCACCGATAACCGGTACTATAATACGTGTCTCATTAAGTCACGTATAAAGTATAATTAATTACATCTACAGAATTGATAGTCAGTATAGAATAAATGATATGAAGTAAAAAATACCCATCTCGAATTACATTTATTTAGAATAAAATACCCAATTATTGATATTTCCCTTAAGACCGATTTTTCTGACCTGTTAGTAAGCTAACTAACAGTTCAATCATATGTCTGTCCTTATCTACTTTGAAGGAAGAACAAAAACAGACGTATAATTTAACTGTTACCTTACTAAGAAATTGGAGAAATCGATCATTTAGTCATTGACGGTATCATTGTACCGAAGACATGGTAGGATAAAACATCCAATTATCCCTCTTAGTCATTGATAGTGCCATTTAATTACCAAATATATGGTAGATTAAAATATTCAATTGTTTACATTCTCTTAGTTATTGACATTCCAGAAAAATTTGGTTTTTCTTGTAACTAAGACATCTGTTGTTTACTTGCGTAGTTCTTTTTTGGAATTGTAGAGCTCAGGTAAAAAAAAATTTAACTGTAATGACCAAACCAGATTTTTCTACAGTGTCGATGGCTAAGCTGAATGTCTATAAGTAAATGTTTTACCATATCTTTGGTAATTCAGTCATCAATGAGATTCCTGCACAATACAGTAGTCAACATGTTAATTAAGCAACATTCCTCTGCGTCCCGTTGCTATGCCCGAACTTGGCCGTTATTCTCATTCTCGCTCACGTTATTATTTCGCTACTTGTTTCCGTGCCTCTGCCCTTGCTACGACGGAGAGATCTCGCGGGCAGGGGTCAAGGAAAATTACTCGACATTTTGAAGAGAGAACCGTGCTCGGGGCTCCGCGAGAGCTGCTCGCGGCTGTCGATTCGCGTGTCAGGATCGGACGCGTTGCTCCGAGGACCCTGAGAGACCGTGCGCGCGTTTTCACGAGAGGCACTCGTATGTACGAGCGTAACCAGCGCTTCGGTTTCAGGATAGTGTAGTGAGGGATCGTGAGGGAATTCCTCTCCTCGTCGAACGTGCGCGCGCGGGCGGCGTCTTCCCTGCAGCGCAGACTCGCATGTGCACTCTCGACAATTTTCTCCTGTTTTTCGGTCCGTATACCGCTCCCCGGTATTTATCAGGTCGATCGTTTATGTAATCAAAGGCACCGTATCGTGGGACGTGCCTGTGAGTAATGATACGTCTTTTATCGCGTGCATTTTATATAATTCGAGTATGCAACCTGCCTGCTTGCTTGCCACCATGAAGTCACGGTAGCATTAATGTACATAAGGCGCGATGTACGGGTATGCGTGTACCTTCTTTAGTTAAAAGCTCAAAGCAGCCCTTAAAGACTTTTGCGAACCTTTACTTCGAGATAATAGTATATCGCTATTATTACAGAGAGAAAGAGAGAGAGGGAGAGAGAGATATCTTCCTCGATACCTCATATTTACGAGCAGCATCGTCGATATTTAATTCGACATTCTTCTTGCCGTGTAAACGGCGGGTGGGATGAAGCGTTCGAAATTGTAACAATACGTGGCCGACAATTAATGGTCCGCAAAAATCCTGATCGTCCGATTGGATAAGCGATCGCGAAGCCGTCGAGAAAAAGAGGAGAGAAAGAGAGAGGGAAATACCTCGCTCGTGACCCTGCGTCATGAGCGAGTCAGAACGAGTCCTGGTGCGCGACCGTGATCTCCGATCTGGATCGTTCCGGTGATCCGGTTTGTAGCCCCGTCGAAGGCGAAGGCTTACAATTACTACAATGGCGAAACCTCGAGGGTGCATTCGTTCGTCGTGCGACCTAAGTACAGGCTACGATCGAACCTTCGTTCGCGGATCGTTACGTCCCCCGCGATTCCATCGTCGATGATTACTGTCCGCGCACGAAAAAGGGACCCCTTCGGGCCCTCCAGCTGCGCGTTCACGTGCGCGAAAAGCGCAGTCACTCTCGAAATTGCAATCGATCCGGACGGCGAGAAGTGAATTATATCAGACGCGACATGGGCCGTACAAAATCACAAGGTTGCTTCCAAAAGAATTTCTCACGCGCCTGTCGCACTTGGAGGACCGGCGTAGTTAATTAAAAAAATAGGCGCGGCCGAATTTTTTTCTTCCTAGCTGAAACTTGTCGCGCGATTGCGCAGGAACCGGTCGGTGGTAGTTAGCGTCGGGTGCTTCGACGCAGGTGCTTCTAAATGCGCGTCAAGGATGCTCGCATATTGGATCATTAGATACGCGCACTTCGTCATAGTCCAGTTGATCCAGCGTGTTTAGGCGACCGAGTGTCTAGGCTCGTTAAAGGTCATATGGCGAACGCCGTTAGAGAACGGGTTAGTGTCCTTGACGGCTGAACACCGTGCCGTCTCGCGCTTTTAACGAGTGTTCTCTCTAACACACTGCCTAAATAATCCGAAATGTTAGCATCCTGAGATGCCGATTCATGAAGATACGTTTTACTTTCTTATACGTCTTTCTCTGGTCGATAACTTATTTCCCTCATATTTTTGCTCAACTACGAAAGGAAGGTTATGTTTGACAACCTTGTATATGTATGTATATTTGTTCCCCTGTGTAATTCCGAAATTTCATCGATTTTCATGAAACAAGTATCAAACGATTTCTCTTAATTTTACGAGTGGCACTGACGATTTGGAAAAAGTTTTTTGGATTTTAAATCAGTTTCGAAATTAGTAGCAGCTGATTGAATTTGAAAACTGGAATGTGACGTCGTGGTGTCTTCCAATTTTCTTGTAAAAAATTTTCCATGGCACCGTTACAATTTCCTCGGAATGCAAATGTCTAATTTTATTATTTCTCACAACTTACTTCTCTTATGTTTTTTAATATACAACTGACGATTTATTTTCTCCTCTTAATTTATCGTGTGATCAAGGCAACGCCATTGTCAAGGGGTAGAGATTGCGCGTTCGTTTCACCGTCGGGTCGTTGATCGACAATATCTGTGATTCATCATTCTAACCCATTACATACGACGTACGAGGGGACCTGACGTTTGCCTTTCAACACGTCCTGCAAAATTCGCATCGGTCGATTAATGGCGTTTCTCGTTCCGCGGACTTCTTGCTCCCATGCGTGATTCGTCCTCCATGCTGGTAGACGTGCGCAATCCTTGTCTTTCATTCGCGTGTCCGTTGCACCTCTCGTCTCCGACCGAAGGAAGGACTTTCTTCGTTTAATTGGGCGCCGTTGATGAACAGATCTCATTTGCATACGTTTTAACGAGGCCAAGAACATTGTCCGTCCCGTAGCGCGCTACTAGCCTGCCGAATAATTAATTAACGAGACGTACCGGCCTTTTATCGTTTTCGACGCGCATTCGTATTCGCCGGAACGTCGAGTCTCGGTTTACGCGTGTCGCTGCGCTTAGCAATTAATGAGCCGCTTGATTAATACCCATCCATAGACGCGCGCGCACATGCCGCCGTAAAAAAGAAAAACCAAGGAAAGTCCGACGCGCGCGTGTTACAGAACCAAGCCACGTACTGTCGTTTTATTATCGCCGAGATATCGTCCCGCGGTTATTGCGGTTAATAATTAATGAGCACTTTGATGAGGGGCGTCTGATGGTCGCTCGCGCTCGTGCTTAATAGTGTTATTAAGCTAAGGTGCATCGCCGCATAGTCTCGCGTTAGAACCTCATTGCGAACGATTCCACGGACGAATCTGCAATATATTTCGACGATCGCGTGGATATATTTGTCGATACGTTCTCATTTTGTTCCGTATTTATGTTTGGGTAACAGTAGCGATTAAATTCGTTATTGTAAATACAGTTTGTATAAGACATAAAAATTTGCCTTTAAGTCGTATTTTGTAATGGATTTTTAATTTTTGAGTCTTTTTTATTATCGTTTTATAGTTTCTCTTTTAATGTTTTTGGTAATAGCTTTATATGCACATTGCCATGATTAGAGGAGACGGGGCAAGATGGCACACTTTTCAGAATTTCGAAGTTTTCAGATAACTAATTGTTGTGATTGACTATACAAATACAACTTTCCTCTATGTTATTATACCTATGACGGTCTTATAAAAACCGCATATTTTCTTCTGTAATAACTAAAATACGAAATGTTTCAAAATGGTCAATTTATCCCGATATCGCTCTGACGGTCTTTAAATAGTAGCCAATTTTATCTCGTCTGTCTACATGTCTGATTTCAATCATTTTAAAAATAATAATTGCTTTCTTTACTCGAAACAATGTATTATATACTTGCGGGAAACTTTATTCTAACTAATAACATGTCATTTAAGTTTATTCATTCACGATGAAAAATATTAACACAAAATGTCGAGTCGAAAATGTACTCGGCAGCTTCTAAATTAGTTTCTCCTACTTTGTAACTGTAATAAAGAAATACTTTGCTACTTTGCTGCCATTGTTCCTTTCATTTTTTGTTAGTACAAGGAAATATAGTTGACGTTGAAAATGATTTTACGAGAATTAAATACTTTTTTTTCTTTCAGTACTTTTTCTTTCAGGAGATTGAAATATTTGCGAGTTGTGCGAACGAACGGCCGTGAAAAGTTTTTCATGAAATCTCTAACTGGCCAACAGCAGGAAGTGCTGCACACGACGCAAAGCCGCGGTGGTTCGCAAGAAGTGCGGAGAGGCAATGTCGTCCCTTAGAATCCAGTTTGATCGTGTCGCCTGGTCGCGAAACAATCCTGCTGGATGGCCGCAGAAGCGTCACTTTTTGCGGGGGACAGTTTTGCCGTCGTTCGTTGTACTTGACCACGCCTGCGGATACGCGAGCATCGACGTGAGAAAAACGCCGGCGTCCTACCGCTGACATTCCCCGAGAGGCATGCCGGCGTTTCGGATCACTTAGCGCGAGCTATTCGCGAAATTTCTCAGTGTTGAAAGGAGAAAAAAATAACACATGCGATACCACGACTTTTTTTCGCCGATTTATACGTTTGCGAGAGATTCCTATATGTAAATTATCCCACGTCTGACGTCGCCAGAGCAGCTTAGAAACGTAACGAGTCAATATTTTGTAATTTGGAGAAAAAAATATGTGGTTATTTGAAATGAAATTTCTCCTGACGAGTCTTATAACGAAGATTCGCGAATTTCAGTGTTTGATTGCAATGAAGTTTGACACATTTTGTTGTAAATTCAGACTTCTTGAGGTAGTCTCACTCCTTAAACTTGCGTCTTAACTTGCTCAATTAATAAAAGAAAATGTATATTTAAATCTTGACTACTTTCTCAAGTATATCAATTCATCGAAATCGGACACAGATGTTTCTAGTAAAGTATATATCATATATTCCATGGGATTTCTCTATTTTTGAGATATACATCAATGCTCACGTGGGATGAGACATATTATATCATAAAATAGATTATATCTTCGTTTTCGACTGAACTTTCTATTTCGAGTTTGAATTTTCGCAGATACAACGGATGCATGACGATATAATAATACGAGGGTAATGATAGGGATCCGAGTATTTACTGCGATCATCTTAAATGGACCGAAGAGCGCAAAGAATGCGAGACTTATGTTCGAGCTAATGATGGATCCTATTACTCCGGGGCTACGCACTATATCACGGAAAAAGAGGCGTAATTGCGTTTGTCTTGTTCTATTTATTTTTTTTTTTTTTTCTTTTCGGTGACAGTGGGCGCGCTTTCTACGCGTGACAGCCCGGAGGATACGGCGGCGGATTTCGTTATTGTTAGCACTCCGTGGCTTTTTTGTCTTGCTCGTCCGGTCTATCTCCTCCTCGCGCCAGGTTCCCCGGTGACGGCCATCTGCCGCGAGAAAGGGTGGCGCGGGCGGTTGTCCGTTCTTTCGCTCGCTCGCTCACTCGCTCGGTCGGTCGGTCGATCGCTCCTCTATTTATTTTCTCGTCTCCAATTAATTTGGCCGGAGGAAGCGTGGCGTGGTCCCGGACGAAAACAAAGCAATCGCGCTCTGGTATCTGCGGTGGCGAGCTGCCCGCTCGTTTAATTAGCGAGTATTGTGCGGGCACAGGGAGTCGAGAGCGCTGCGCGCGCGCACGGGGCCCTGTGGGTCAGATATCGCGTAACAAGATCTTATTCAGTGTTCGGTGCACGGAGGGTTAATGATGCTATCGCTATACAGTGCCAAAGAGCGATCGCATTACAGATACGATTCCGACGTATTCGCATGGGGCGACCGCGGGGAGGCACATACAACGTCCGATATTTCTTTAACGATCCGCCGCTGATCCCACGTGGCTGGTATCAAGGTCTTTCTCTCTCTCTCTCTCTCTCGCTCGCTCGCTCGCTCTCTTTTCCCCTCTGCCCTCTCTTCATTCTCTCTCTCTCTCTCTCTTTCGGGGTTCTTTTGTTCCGGCAGTTGTCGCACTGCCGGATGTAGATTTTCGCGTCGAGCTGTAAATCGCGCTTACCTTCTACTCCTTTCCATCGATCGTCCCTTCAATATCATGTAATGTGACTCGGATAAACAAGTTGTCGGATGTGCCATCGAAAAAATATCTTCAAGAGCTATTTCCGAGCCGGAAATGCGTTGTCTTGCGTGCTAGATCTCGTTAGAACGCGACAGATAATAAGCGTATGATCACCTTGGCCGGATTTACGATAGCGAGAAACGTCGGACGCGATGCGGATAGACGGTTGAGCGTCATTCGTTCGACGAGGGCGGGCGACAGGTACTCGAAATTCTCATTTCGCGGATGACGAATCGTCCACGGTGACGCGGCGCGTCCGCGGGACATTCTGCGACTTCAGCCGCGACGTCAAGGACGCGCGATCTCCCAGTTTCTTCGGCGTCTGTGGGAACTCAAACCTTCTCACGTCCGTGCGGCGCGCCGTACGTCGGCGAGTCGCTTCTCGCGATGCTCCTCAAACGATGGGAAGTACCTACTTACGACTAGGCGTATTCTCACAATTTATGCCTAAATTATAGATACTCGCGGAAAAGTGCACCGCATCGACCGGGAGCTCGGCAATATAATTGTGGTTATCGTATGTTCAGAAGCGTATGAGCGCACAGAGATTTTTTACGCGAAAAGAGCAATTTTCAAGTCATCTTTTTGTATTAATTAGAAGTTACAAGAGCGTGCTACCGCGAGTTATTAATATTTCAATATTTTTAAGTAACATCAAGCAGTGTTGATCGTCACGCAATTTTTGCAATCATGTCTCGTCGGAAATCAATGCGATTTGCGTACAAGCATAATAAATAATGTAATACTTATGATAATTCTGATTGTATTCTCATTATTGCGCGTTGATTCCACGACATCAAGGCCTATCGATGAATCTTTATAGTTATAAATCGACTACGATCTTTGATCGAAAGCACAATTAATTAGAATATTTATTGATGTTATTTGGCTGTTTGTATTAATATTTTTTGTTGCGCAAGATAAGTACAGATTAACGAGTAATTAGATATTCACAAAGCCGTAATTGTTTATGGCAATGACGGGCTACGAATGCCGACTTGGGATATCTTCTTATATTTAATAAGTTCGTCACAAGTTGGTTAAAATTAGATACTTTTTATATAATAAATGATTTTTTACTGACCTATATGAAGATAAATGACGTATCGCTGCTCGCATTCCGACGTTCTGCATCCTTCGTCTCAACATTCTGACTCCCAGGTATATCCTTGCGACACTGATATTGGCACTGACACTCGCGCAGACACGATATGCGCGATCGAAGATACGTATCATAAATAACGCGACTAACGAGATGGCCGAGATGCTGATGAAAGTCCGTTTTTTTTTATCTATTGTTTTGATATTTTCTTGCGTTGTATACCTTTCCGTAACCGATTGGGTTACATTATGTTTGAGCAATACGCTGCTTTCCCTATCGCATCCACGTTTGTTATAATTACCATCGGGTGATTAACATATTTCATTGATTCTTAAAATATAAATATACAAATAAACTCTTGTCGACATCGCGTTGGTTAACATACATTTTTCCGAACGTGTCCGATTTACGCGAGTGTCACGACGAAGGCGGCTGAGAACGAGTAAGATGTTGAAATGCGAACAGCAATCGTCATACACTTTCCAGGTCAAATTATTTATTTTTTATGTTTTAAGTTTTGATAAACGCTTGATAAATTTACCGAAAATAAGAAAATATCTTCCAAATCCCAAAAATAAAAAAATATCTCGAATCGAAATTTAAGTTGATGTTCAAAGTGCATCATCTATGAACATGGGTTTTGCATCTCTTCTTGCGCTTCTCGAATCTCTAATTATTTGTCAATCTGTACCTGTATTTATCTGTACCTGTATTTATTTCACACAAGATATATTGATCCAAATGTCATGTAAATAATGGCCCACGAATCTGTAATTAATTATGCTTTCAATGAAAAATTGTAAATAATCCACAGATATGAATATCGGTCTTAGATTTTAGTGTAAGTTTCGCAAATGCTGATTTAGACGAAATTGTTAATGTAGAACCAAGATCTTGACTTGAGTCTGATATTTCCCTTGGAGATAGGAACATGCGTGTAGAAACAAGCGTGCAGAAATATACATGATGCATATAACACGCCCATACATACTACATTTAATCGTGCAAGTTTTGTTACATAAGCTAGATATCGTAGATAGTCGTTGACTGCGCACAAAGATGGGTGGGGTACCATGGTATGTAAACGCCACGGACTAATTGCTATATTAATTGCTTTCTCGCGGTGTATATTATTGATTAAAGATGCGCAAGCGTCGACGGCCAACTGGTATCGCGATAGGCAGACGATCCAACAAAACTGAGATCCATGTTTACTTGAGCACAACCTCGAGGTCGGGGCGGCGCGGTAATTTGTACAGGGTATATCAGCATGGAAATTCAATTTCGACGTGATTTTTTATTAATTCGGAACAAGGGACGTTAATTGAGAAAGCCCCGGTGAACCTCTTCGAGCGCGTGTTGCAGGTCGCGAATGATTAATTAAGGTTGCGTGCGTAGGCAATAATGGAGGTAAATGAATGATATAGCAATTACTCGGTAGAATTTATTACAACAACGCGACGACACACGGTGATTCTGCGCTTTTGCACACGCGCAGTTTTATCGATTATACGCGATTATGCGTAACCGGGGCGGAGTTATTAAGTCCGCGTGCATAATTTATGATTTCGCGCGAGCGAATTGTTTCGGAGGACTTAATCCCGCGTGTGAAATTCCGCTCGATTTCACTTCAATAGCTGTAAAGCGCACATGCAGCACATGCGCGGAACATGATCAAACAATCATTTCACAATTTACGTGACTCTTTTACTCCCTTTTCTCATGCAATATTAATAATCAGAAATAATGATCGGTTTTTCGCGACGAGTTAAAGTTAAAACAGAATTATCGCCTCGAAATATCAACGTCGGACTGCGACCGAGCAATGCGCGGCTTCGTCGTCACGAAGCTCACCTCTCGTCGACCGGGGACACAGAGACCTACATTACGTCGTGGTTGCTTCGGCGGCCGAGACGGCTTCAGGGTCGCGGGGACAGGCTCTTCAGGGTGTGGGTTTTCGTGGAAAGGCAGTAAAGTCGCGACGTCGGCAGAGACCGCAGATTTATGCGTAGTAAAGGCGGACGCCTCTGACGTCCTCTTCGACGTCTTCCCTTCACCCTCTTCTCATTCTCTCTCTCTCTCTCTCTCTCTCTCTCTCTCTCTCTCTCT
>NW_022639458.1:958344-983849 GCF_010583005.1 Odontomachus brunneus
CTCTCTCTCTCTCTCTCTCTCTCTCTCTCTCTCTCTCTCTCTCTCTTTCTCTCTTTCTCTGCCTCCCCCCTCTTTCTCTCTCTTTCTCTCTCTTTGTCGGCCAAGCGCGGGCGCGCGTATAGCGCACGGTACATAAGGACGAACATTAGCGTTGCTCTCGCCGGTACTTACGGATAGTTACCGCGCGGCATCGTAAATTATTACCCACGCCCCGAAACTTTTAGTACCGCGTCGGACGTTGGAAGTTTCGGCCGCAGGATCCACATGGATCTTCGGCGAGAGCTGCACCGGGAGTTCGTTGCTGCTGCCTGGTCGTCGCACCCTCTGCCTTTATTCTTCTTTGCAGTGAGCGTGCCTCGCGGAATGTAGCGCAACCCACTGTTTCAGCGCAGCTTTGAAACCATTTGACAATCGAGTCTGAGAGGAATTCACCCTCACCTTGTAATCTGAATTCGTTCGCGTTCAGTGTAATTTGAATAACGGGATTACAACCTTCATCCTTTGACCCGAGATAACGTGAAACATGAGATTTGCATATTCCCTTGTATTTTCCGCTGGTTGGCATTGTTTCAATGTTAGTCGTTGTTTTCTTCTCGGATCCGTGAACTGTTGTTGCGGATATCATGCATTTTGATACCTCGGATATCAAGGATGAAAATCAAATACGTACCGAGTTAAAATTTAAATATCTTAGTATGCAATATTTTTTTTATTAGACTTTATGTCCTAACTTTTTTCATCTCTTTTAAATTTCGAAATTCCATCGAAATCTATGATACCAAGAGAATAAAAATATTATGAAGAAAAAATTTGTCTCTTCATTTTTCACTATTACTTATATTTACTCATTAATACTTATTTGATTATATAATATGTTTATTTCACATACTGTTTGCAGTTAAATAAGTTTTATAATTAAAAATATGTTACCCGTATGCTCCCTGGAAATAATCGCTGAAATTTAGAAACACGTTAATGTTTCCGCATAACGTATGTTCAGAATAAGTGTGTCAAACTTTGACAAAATGTTTGAGAGGTCATCGCGAGTAAAAAATATGTTATATGAATATACATCATACTCTCATCATACTTATGTAGTTATAAATTTACGGAAGTTTTAAATTTTGTTGCTATCATAACAAAATCACATGTTTAAATAGAAAGTGACTTTAGAGAAATCAAACTCATACTCGCTACATCTTTTTGTTGTTCTGATGCAAAAGCAATAGCAGCTACATGCATGCAAGGTTATTATCATACTATATAATAACGTTTATTACAAAAATATATTTTTTTACTATAATTGCTTCATCACGCAATTATAGTCGCAAATATCGAACATATTTTTCTCAGTTTTGCGATCTTCAAAGATAAATATATTCATACTGCGTCTTACGTTCGCGCATGACTCGCCTTTCGAGGATATCCTCAACCATCACTTCTATTAAGCAATGCAGTAACAAGTCGTGTCTCAACCCGCATCTCCCCTTCGATAATTATGCTTGGCCAAGGCGATGTCGTATCGGGTGAATTCGTTCTTACTGCTTCTCGCGATACATCCGTAACGAGCGCGATACCCGAACACGGTGATCGAATACGTGAACAATCCCTTCTGTGCGCTCACGTGCGCTCGCGAGCGCGTACACACCGCCTCGCTCTTGGAATAACCTGTAATTGTACTTAGCCTTCGAAAGATCGTTCGCAATAACAGACTTGTGATTGCTATTGCTGAGTTCGAGACGCGTGACCGACCCGAGCGCGTTTCTTCATCTCTCCTTCTCGTAGCCCTTTGCACTCCTCCCTTTTCTTCGCGGCCTCTTCTTTCGCTCTCTCATCTCACCGTTGTCTTCGTCTTCGTATTTCGTCGTCGTCGTCGTCGTCGTCGTCATCTCTGTTCCTCCGCGATTTCTCGACATCGATTCTTGCACGCTCGTTGCAGCTCGTGACTCGATGACGCGACCTCTGCACACCAATCTCGCTTTGTCTTCCACGGATGCACATCGCGGATCTGTACAGGGTGTCTCTGAACAAAATTATGCTTTCTCTTTGAGCATGTGCGATACATGGATAATTAAAGAATATTATACACTTGACAAAATGTTGCATCTGACGACTTTTCGGAAAATTAAAATTGATGAACAGTATAACTTAGACTGCACGATTAAATGCTACATCGTGGCTGATTAATTTTAGTAGCAAAAATGGAAGCATATTATTACTACTTTTAATAACTGTCAATAATATTAATACTCCTTACGTTTGTTACTTACGTTTTTTTGGTCCTTTTTTGCGTAATGTCCGTTATTGTAAGGTAATGCAATTGACCAGAGACACCCTATACATAAACGAGATATCCCGATCGTGCGAGATGACTCGCCTGCGCGCCGACTGTCGTTCGGGACGATTTAACGGTGTAATTTGGCTCATTTCAAGGAGCGATAAATCAGCAAAACTCTCTCTCTCTCTCTCTCTCTTTGGCGTGCTCGCGCGCGCGCGCGGAGAATGCAATGTGGTATATCGAAGTTCCCGACTCGGTTTCACGTAGTGAGCATTCGCTTCAGAGAAGGCTAAATGGATATCGCCGACCTTATCCCGCAGTGCGTAAGTTCACGATTCGATAAAGGCACGATTGTACCTCATTACCGATTATCGTGGGCTGGTCTCACATAATCACGCGATCACATTTTGTTCCGTCATGACGCGAGTAATTGCTCTTAAAGCGCCCCTCGAGTGTACTCAGCAGATTCAAACAGATATCTATTGACAGTTATCGGGCAAAGGGTAGCAGTCTTGTTGAACATTTTCTCCGCGCGTGTTATCGGCTTATCATCGAAGAGTCTCTTGAAAAGTGTAACATTAAAGAGAAAGCTGTGGATGCGAGAAATTTCTATAGGAAATATCGCGAATTGATATTGATGGATTGATCTTGATTCTGAATCATCCAAGCACATCTAACCTAACCTAACCTAACCTCATCTGAGTACATAATAAACCAATGGAAGAGAGCTTGCAACACTTTTGCTTCGATGAACTTGAGAACACACTTGGTATTCATCATGAAAATTTATCTGCTGAGAATTATTTAAAATAAACCGCTTTGACGAAACACCTCAAAAGTCCTAAAAAGTATGAAATAATTTTGTCTCAATATTCCTATGTATCCCTACACTGGGAGAGAAAATGTAAAAAATAAAACATATTTGTTCTATGGGTATTAATAACATATTTACTTGTACTAATATAAAATATTTTTTACAAAAGCAAATATACATTTTCTCTTAAAACTTCAGCTTTTTATGAAGGAACATACAAATAAATAAACATATATGTAGGATAAACTTAGAACCTCCTTTTTTTTGAAGCTGGTTAAGACAATAAATTCTCCTATTAGATACGGATGCGTAATGAAATTCATCGCAAGAACAAAAGTGTTGGAATCTTTCTTCCATCGACTACACGCGCTTCTTCTTACAAGATATTTTCTAAAAAAACTGACTCTCTCTCTCTCTCTCTCTCTCTCTCTCTCTCTCTAACTCAGAAGATAGCGAATGCATATGCAATCTCTTTACCACCTTTATTTATTTTTCTCTTTCTCTTTCTCTCTCTCTCTCTCTCTCTCTCTCTCTTTCTCCGATCTTTCACAGTTGTCGCCCTACGTAGATATGTACGCGCGAATTTGTCACCGACGTCGAATCTCATAAATCTCGAGCATCCGCCGACTCGGTCGCGCCAAGTAACTCACTCCGAAATTTATTAACGTCCACGCGGTTGTAGCCCGCGCGCTCTTCTCCGCTCGCTCACTTCTTCCCGTTTCTTCGCGTCGGGTCAAGTCCGCTCGGCCCGGCATCGCGGTCTCTACCCTGGATTCACAACGGCGCGGGCGCGCGTTGCACTTGGTGAATCGTGCCGCGCGGCCAGAGGAGGAAGGTTTATGGTCTCGTAAATAAGGGAACGTAAAACCAATATGTCTGTTTTTTATGCGCCAAACAAAACCAAGCCCCCGCGTATAAGTACGGGCGAGCTCTCGAGAGCTGTGAGAAAGACAGAGAGAGAGAGACAGAGAGAGAGAGAGAGAGAGAGAGAGAGAGAGTATGAGAGAAAGAGAAAGAGCGCGGCTCGTCTCCCTGCCAATGAGAGACCGCTGCGCGTAGATGCATCCGGCGCGAGGATGCATCTGCATGCGTCGAGGGAGCTTCTGGGCGAGAAGCGTTATACTCTCGCGCAAACGATCACCGATAAGCCTCGCCTAATTTATCGCCCTTTTTCCCTCGAGGTTAATGTACCGACTTGAGGTATGCACTGTGGTTCGCTCAGGCGTTGGACTACCGATTCGCGCCATCGACCGTATCGGGCGGCTTCGGTTTGCCGCAGCCAGTGGCTGCGGGAAATTCCGTGATGATAGCTGCGAAGAAACCTGTAAATCGAGGGAGTTCCTCGGAAATGGGTGGATACCTCCGGGTTCTTATTTCGAACGCGGATCGCGGCTCCGGTCGCTCGTTATTCAAGTGTGCACGCTCGCGTGTTTGCAACACCGAACTTCAATTGGACGCGCTTTTATGAGCACTCTCGGTAATCATATTTGCTGGAGTGTCTTCTCACATCTCTGTGGACGTTAAAAGCGTCGCCGTTTTCGTTTCCATCGTTCGTTGTGTAAAGTTTCTGGATAAACTTACGAACGCTATAAAACACAAAATAAATCCATCGAAATAATTGAAATCAAGTTGAATAAACTGAATTTCAGAGTTCAATGTGGCAAATTAACTAATCTAATTTCTTCAATAAAATTGCTGTTTTTTATCTCTCGTATATGTAAAATGAACTCGAAATTCAACTTCATCTTATTTCCGTGTAGAAATCTCCCCATTCTTTTCCCCTACGTGGAATCTACTTTTAGTATATTCTTGAGGAAACATATAGAACTATCTTAAGCAATTTTTGGTCAGGGGAATTCATTTGTGCACGATAAATCCCGTGCAGAAATTTAGAAATTTTTATATATTTTTAAGAAAATTTTGAAGAAAATATCATCAGAATCCAACAATAAATGGGGTAAAAGTGGGGAGATGCCTACATAGGATCGCATGATAAGCTTGAGATCGCTATTAAGCGAACCGCAGATTCTCCGGGATCTACGATCGCGAGTCATGTCTCCGGGCGTCGTTGGCCGCGTACGCGATCACCGCAATATCCACAAACTCCCTTAATCACGTTGTATGAAAAGCATCACCTGGCGTATTCGCTTCTAGGTGGTCTTCCATCATCACCTACGTGTCCCCTTCGCTAACACCGTGAGCGTCGCTCCACGGACCGCGCGTGTTCACGGATTTTTCGCGCCCCCGGCTGCCACGAGGCATCAGCCTGTCTTTCCTTGCCGATATAAATCGACGTAGTAACGAGATCGATCTTCGTTATCACAGAGCGGTCAAAGGGGGTAGGGCGAGCAGGGGAGAGACGATGTATGCCGTTCGGCTGCCTTTGTTTTTGTACGCTCATCAGATACTAGACGTCGCGTTATCGTCGGTCAGTATCGGGCCCACGGCGAGGATGTAAGTATACGGGGCGCGTTCCCTGGTGCGCGCTGTGTGCCTCAGATAAGTTATCTGCCAGTGCACCGAGGCACCTCTGTGTCCACCGCGGATCTCCCGTCCGAAAGCCGCAATAAATAACTCGGACCGATCGCTTTTTACCGATCGGCTGGGTTCCACCCCGCAGCGCGTGCGTGCGTGAGTGTGTGCGTGTGTGTATGTTCCCGCATCGCGTGCGCGAGCTTCTTACATACGCAAGGAGAGAAGAAGAGCGCGCGTTTTTACGGTATGTGTATTTTCACAGTATCAGGCTGACCCGACTGGTAACGATAAGTACTGGCGCGATAAGTTGTGCAATTCGTGTTCTTTTTCACTTAATCATACCTCGCGATAAACGAGAGTGTGCGACGCTATCTTCGAGATATGTAGATTGCACATTTTTACCGATGCCTTGCATTCGCATTTGCAAAGTTCGCACGCGGAACTCGCCGCTTGTGTAATGGACGCGAGAACGTACACATGTCGGGCTCATCTTCGTATATATGCCACGCGTGCAGGCGACGCAAACCTCGCATGAAAACTAACCGCGAGAGTCCTTCGAGAGTCACGCTGCGTCCAAAGACACGTGTCTCCGGGCTCGGGAGATACGTATCGGCAGAACCGGGTCCACACATAATCGTTGGATTAAAATTATGATGACGTTTCTCTCGTACATGGGAGGAGGACCGACGTATTCACGATTTTGTGATTTGTGGGGCGGTGATGATAATGATGTTGAAGACGACGAGAACGACAACGACGCCTCAGGGCTGTTCGTGAAAACGGTAGTCTCGTGAGTATAATGTTGCTCGTCCATAAGTAACAGTAAAATCTGTATTCTTGTAAGGGAAATTATATTCTGCACTCTGGATATCCATTTGATTGAACTTTCGAAAAGTTTTTCCTCTTTCGATTCTTATAAAACTTGATAAAAATGTTCTAAAATGGTCCTAAATTTATATGCGCAGAAGAATTTTCGTTGGAAACAGAGTTTAAGCCGCGCACATATAATGATCGTTAAAAATACTATTTTTAAAGTTAGCTCTGTCATATGTTTTTGATCTTAATCTAGTTATATGGAATATTGCTGTTTTTTCCGAAATATTTGTGTGGAACATACGACAATATATAATTATTTTTATTGTTGTGTGTGTCACGAATATTTTGGAAAAAACAGGAATATTCCATAGAACTAAACTACTCAAGAACATATGTCATATGACAGAGCTAACTTCGAAAACACTATTTTTAACAATCACTATACGTACGTGGTTTAAACCTTGCTTCTCAAAAACCTTTCTGTATACATGCATTTAGAATCATGTTGAACATTTTTATCAAGTTTTATAGAAATCAGAGATAAACTCTTTTCGGAGGTTCATTCATAACTTCACCTAGTGTGACTGCACGCGCATGCATACGCGCAACTTCGACTATAAATTAAATCATTATTTTAAGGAAATTAATGATATCTGTGATAAATACGCGGTTCACGTTGGAACGAATTGCGGTATCCTATGATTGTCTAGCAATGGAGCGAGTACGGATTTTGATTACCGCGGAAATCAACGTTTTCTCCTTTTCTCGTTCGCCATACGGTTCGTCCTTCGCTTGGTTCTAATCTCATCTTGTGAATTTCTGCATCTACTCGCAAGAGGGAGAAAGAGAGAAGGGGCGGGGGAGGGGAAGAGGGAAGTTGAAAAGAAGCGTGCGTTTCGGCTTGCTCTTGTTTCACCAACATTTCCTCGTACATCGCTCCCTGTCTGGGTGCGTGGACGCTCGCGATGATTTCGCATTATTTATACCTGGCGATCTTACCAGAAGGCGCACCACCAGAAGCAACAAAGAGAGGCTTCTCCCGAAGGGAGACGAGATTGCACTACACGGGCCGCGATGCGCAGAAACTCGCGGTCTCCGCGTACATCCCCGGCGCACGCTACGCGCGAGATAATATTAATCTCCGGCCTCGTGTCGTGCCGGCTTCGTCCTGCAACACGACAGCGTCCTACAACGTACCGCGGGGCGCGCGGCCGGCAGGCAAAAAGAGAGAAAGAAAGAAAGAGGGGAGAGAGAGAGAGAGAGAGAGAGAAAGAGAAAGAGAGAGAAAGAGAGAGAAAGGAGTCCTGCCGGCAGCGGAAAATAGTGCTCGGTTTTAAGGTCGCGAGGTCACATGTACGCGGCATGAAGCATCGCGTGGCTCCGTGGGATCGCACGAGCTCCTCCGCGTGCCTCGTTCTTCGCTGGCCATGCACGCACGCCTTTTTCACGCTCGTTGATTAGCCTCGTCGCATTCGAACCAACGATAATCCCCACTTGATCCCTAGAATCCTTGGGGATAGGAGGAGTCGAGCGTGACTCTCGAGGAGTGAGATTCCGTCGAGATTGTGATTTTATGCATTATTTATGAAACTGTGTCCCGAGATTAAAGGAAAAATTGTAACGTGGCCGAGAAATGTCCGTAGTGGCGAGTCGGTGAAAGCCGCTTTCGCGATAATTCCCGTGGTGATATTGTTAGGGCTTAAACTTGCGCAAAGTGCAGTTTGGATGCGTCAAAGAACGCTCTCCGGAAGTTTCGTGTAAACCTTACAAAGCACTTTGGGAGATAAACTCAACGAGCGCTGATAAGGACCTGTATGAAACGCAACACTCTGAGTTGCGAGCGATTACGTATGCTACTTCGCAATGCGCTTTGCTATTTCGTCATTCTCATTTTTATTTTATTTTTGAGCATTGCTCAGGCTCAAACGATGTGTATGTAACAAATCTCAAATCGTGGAAAGATGTTTGGTACTCGTGACTATAATTACATAGTGAAATAATTATAGTTGGGGAATTCATTTCTGTAGCAAACGCAACTATGGTGTTGGTGATAATAACCCTTGATATGCATATTGCTACTGTAATTTTTTTGTTAAGACAACAAAAATATATGATTGGTGCTGAAAATGGCGTAGTGAAATTAATAATTTTAATAAATTAATAAATTTTTTCTTTCAATGTTGTGTAAAACAAGCGATGTTTTATATTACTTACAATTCGTATTTAATAAGACGGTAACTTAATAAGATTTAAAGCCGATTTTATAATGTACAAGGTAGTTTAAGCTTATATTTAAATTTAAATTTTTCTTTTAAACAATGTGTTTGTGAACAGAAATCTAAGTTTAAGTCTAAATCTAAGTTTAAATCTAAGTTTAAGATACTATCGAAAAATCGGTCCTTAGAAACTGAAAAAAACAAAAGTCTAAAAAAATAAAAAATTTAATAATTTAGTAAGATGCGTAGTAGTATCATGATTTCGGTCACTGATAACTAGTACGACCGTTCAACGTGTTAATATGCATTCAGAGAAAAATATATGGTAGTGACGATTATATGGGTGATATAAAAGTATCTATAATCAATGTACATAGTTTAACGAACTATTTTGTAGTTATCTAACTACATGATTACGATGTATTAACTAAATGATTACGAGAACTATATATAGCTGAATGATTACGAGAACTATATATAGTTCACTAATTCTCTATATAACTCTATATATAACTCTACTTGTATGCACATATCATTACAATTGTACAGTTATGTATGTGATATCATACGCAGGTGCTCTGTGTCGCCGGCGCGTACACACGTCCTCGAAACAATAACGTGTACACTGCGTTACACGGAGAGGATATCTCGTTCAAGTGATAAAAAGTGCCGTTTACGCTTCCTGTGGTCGCCTTTTATGCGTGACGGCCGGCTTTGCGCTTACGCACACACACCCGCGGGATATAACGCATACTTTCTTTCGATCGTGGGACCGATTTTCAATCCAGTCATTATGATGACGCGCGTAATTCGGCGCGATCGTGGAAAATGATACGCGTCTGCGTGCCACGATATTACCTCGACAAAACGTGCCGAAATGAATTATTTCAACAATATCTACGTGTAAACAAAAAAATTCTACGGTTTTCACTGTGCGTTCCTAAGAAATGTGTCGTCTGCAATAATGACGATTCTATGAAATTGTTTTTGACCATATGTACTTTCAAATATTTAACTTTATAACATACGTTTTAACAACAACGCATTTAATACGAAGTGTAGCGCTGTAATAAAGTATAAGAAAAAAGTTCAAAATGTTAGGCCGGTCTCGCTAACGAGATACTACAAAATTGATTTTCCTCTATACTATAAATAGTATTATTTATTATATAATTATATCATAATTCAATAATATAATTATGATTTTTTATGATTATTTCATTATGTAGTTTTTGTCACAAATACCAAACACCTCTTTCAGTCTTTAATAAATTAGTTTCTCCGTTATTTACGAATAATGTATAACGTTTGCGACGCTCGCAAATGATCTGATACTTGAGAGCGTTTATATTCCACAGTGAAAGAGTTAATATCGTGTAATATGAGCAAATTTCTGTACATTACGCCGAGGTTAGCCGCCGATTTTGAGAGACGGTGCACGAGTTACTAGCGAAATACGCGCGAATGCGTACGGTGATTCACAAGTTCACGGTTGTCGGCTCGGACACACAATCTATTCTCTCCTCGTCACCGCTGCCTTTCGCGACAAATGTTACCGCGGCCGCGTATATATCGTTTCTTCGTTGTGAGAGAAGGGAAAAAATCGCATGTCGGATCGGCGAAGAGCAGAACCGCGATGCGGCGAGAGATCGAGCCGCGCGAACAATAACGGAAGGGCGTAAAAAGAAAGCCGTGCACGAGCGACAAGCAACCGGCGCGGCAGCTGGCGCGTTTAGCGCGTTCGCCGATGCGCGAAACGCGTCTGGTGGCATTCTTACGAGTACGTTAGGGCCTCATTTACTGGCCTGAACACGAATACAATAATGCCACTCTTATCGGTCGCGGCATTATTCGATTGGCCTCGAAATCCTCCCGATCGCGGCCTCTGAGCTTTCCTCTCTTGCCGTTTTTATTCGAAATTGCTCGACCATTGTTATGAAGGAGCGAATTTTTGCGTACAATATATGAGAATCACTGTCTAGAGAAAAGAGGGAATCGAGAGAGAAAAAAGACTAATCGGCAAGAACTGAAATTAACGTACGAAGAGACGTATGCGGGATTCGCTTTGGCGGCGGTGCCTGTCGGCCAAATATTCACGGTAAAAATTAATTAAAAAGTAATTACTGATCATGCGCGATATGCTCTTAAATTAGTTTTCAATTTGCGTGCACAGCCGCAAGATTGATATTGACGTAAGTACGAATTACTTCTCGCGGCTTTGAAGTCAGGTTTTCCGATCGATAACGCGAAACCATGCGCTCCTTACTCTCCTGCCTTGCTTTTCAGCTTGCGAAACCTTACCTACGGTACCTTAAAGGTCCATATATCTTTCGCGTGAGGGCGCCTTAACGACTTCGCCGCGCGGTCGATCCTTAATTTACTTTCGAGGCTGGTTCCTGGAAGCTTTCGCTGCATAATTAATAAACGGGCGCCGGCTACGATTGCTAATTGCGAATTAATTAATCGAGTGGCCGAAATTTAATAAGCTCGACCGTAATTGATACGTGCCGACGTTCACGCTCCTCGGGTAATTACTAATTATATAGCTGATTAGTGGCCATCCCGACTCACCGTATTAAGCGTGTTATTACTCGGGAGGAATTATATTTTTGCGTGACTATAAAATTTATTCGCTTGTAAAAAATATTTTGGCTGTTCACAAATGAAGCAACAAATTTACAAATGTGTTCTCAGTTGTTAAAATAAATTTTTATAAGATCTTGCCCTGATAGAAATTTAATGCAGTTTCCGAGAAATTATTGAACAGTTACGTGAACTTTTGTAGTTTCACGTTTGTAGTAATTGAAGAGTAAAACTACTTTAAATCCCAATCAAGATGTAACGCTTTTTCTTGCAGTTATTGCACAAAATCTGAAGCCACTTACTGGACAAAAATAGAACAGGAAATGGACAAAAAATTATTCAATCGATTAATAATCAAGTCTGCTACTTATAAAATAAACAAGTTTGCCGTAATATTTTATTCTTGACAGTTGCTTTTTAATTAAAAATTATTTATACTACTGAGTATCTAATAATATCTGCGCAAACTGTATACATTTTTATCAACGCACATACATTTAACGACAATATTCCTCCTTCCGTGGCTACTTAATTTGCGCGGTGCAAAATCAATGTGTATATATATATTTAATAATGTAACAATCCAAATTTGCGTAACGAAGTAATTACACTCTAAAACTGAATAGAGCAATATTTATTAAATAGAGTAAAAATTAATCCAATGATTTTTGTACTTTTTTATTCGCGATGTAGTACCACAAAATCATTACAAATTCTTTGCAGTGGTATCAAAGTTGTTCCTGATGTGTCCGGATGTTGTTCCTGATATGTTGTTCCGAATGTATTGATATCGAGTTATACATTGTCTCCTATTCCATTCCGACAGGCTTCAGAAGAGTCCTTTGTGCGACCGAAGTGACCGATCTCGAGATTTTTTTGCGCGACTTTAATATCAGTACTCCGCGCTACCGGAGATAGAAAGTGCTACGAGAGAGCGAGAGAAAGAGTGAAAGGGCGGAGGGGAAAAGAGGCGAGAAGGTGGTACACGGCGAGGGGAAATAATTTTAGCGAGTCACCCGCGTGATGATACTCTTTCGCGTTTCTCACGTCTCCGTCGGCACGATGATAGCCACCACGTGGTGGTTATTAAAGTTTTGCAAAGAGAGAGAGAGAGAGAGAGAGAAGCTGTCTCGTAGGACGTTGCCGTTGCAGGAGCACACACGTCGCTGCTCGCTCGCGCGAGTAAATTACCCGCCATGGGCGCGACGCTGCCATAAAGCACCGCGCAAATTAAGTAGCCACGAAAGGAGGAATATCGTCGTTAGCGGCACAGAAAGAAAGTACGCCTTCGTGTCGCCGCAGGAGAAACGCCGCGGAAAAGTGCACCGGATGGTTCTATGAACTCTCGATTCCACGATATTCGCCGGAGCTCTGGTTAAGCTTAGTTTAGCTCAAACGCCGCTAAACTAACGATCGCACACGTGGCGTCAGTTTTATTTTTATTTTAATAGAAAAATCGATGCGTATACAAAAAACCTGAAAAACTCAAAGTAAGACTTGCGATAAAACATAAGAGTGGGACTCGAGTAAAAGTGCCCGGTCAACAACAAAAACCTCATAATTTTACGTCTCATCGACGCTCGCGCAAATGTATTTTCCCACTCGATGATATTTCTCGTGTATTTCTGCGAAGGTTAATCAATTCGTAAGTTTCGATTGACATGTGCAAATTATGTCGACGTAACATCGCGCAGTCGCTTCTAACTCCCTTGACCCTTGATAACAGCGTGAGACGGGAATCTCGCTCGCTCGATGTTTGATTAGTGTATTTTGCGCGCGGCCGTTTAATCAGTTTTTGCGCGTCGCATAAAGCACCGCGCGTATTAAATTGCTGAGAAAAGAGGAACGGCGTCGTTAGCGGGTAACCAAAGAAAGCGCGTTTGGTGTCGTTGGAAGGATGAAGACGACGCCGAAGGTAAGAGAGGAAGGGAGAGGAAGAATAACTCTCTCATGATAATTATTATCGTCGACTTGACGATCGCTACTATAATGCCGCCTGTATATATCAAGTTGTCGCATAATTTTTGTCGTATTTTTGGATAAAAATTATATAATTTTTAAAATAATATAATTGGATAAAATGATATAATTTTGGAAAAGAATTTATTTCATTAACAACATATTGGCCGTTATTATTTACAATTTATAGAAATATGCAACCAAACTATCAGTGCGATTAAAAGACAAATGTAATAATAATTTATTATTAGATAAGCGCACAAAATACGGCAGAAATTACGCAACAACTTAATATATGTATGAAGATTACCGACCGAACATTTAATTTTTATATCGTCTAATTATTACTTGGCAATTAAATTTTACTCGTCGTTACACATGCACGCCCCCGGAGGACACGACGGCCGTTTGTAAGCATTAGGCGCAACCAGTGTCGTAAAAGAGACCGAAGGGGCGCGTCGTTAAGTTCGCGAGTAACGAATATCGTAAGTTTCCTTGGTGTGATATATCGGCGATCTGCTCAGTCTCCCGGCGCTTTTAGTGCCGGCGGGCATTAATGATGCTGTGAAAAACCAGGTAACTCACGTATGACGAGGGTGAAATAGCCGACGAAGCACGACTGCTTGGGATGCGCGTGCTAGCACGGAATAAAGGAAACGGGCTGCGAAAGTCGTCAATATATAACGATTTCGGGAGAGCGAGGTCAGCCATTTAATGCGAAAGAGGATAAAATATTGTACTACAATGTATAATATTAATTAATATATTAATACGGCACAAAGAATGTTAAATAAACGCGTAGATAACATAACAATTCTCTCGTGCGCGAAATATGGTCCTGACACTCCTATTTTGCTGAAATAACTCTTACAAGTGCAATATAAATGCAAATAATTGTCTCGTTTTGACAGAAAATCAACTGTGATTCAATGCCGAATTCTATGTTTTTTTAGTAACTTAACATTACTATTCACAGTTATTTCAGCGCGCATTTTTAGCGCGCTGAATTATTAATTACTATATTTTCCGCGAAGCGGATTAATTAAATATTAAATAACGCTGGCATATATATGCATACGAATTGGCATGCTATTGTTTAACGCGCGCGTTAACCGCAAGAGACAACGCGACTGTGTTGTTGTCTTCATCGCGATACGGTATCGTCGAAACTCTTTTACAGAGTGCCATGTTGTTACATTTTCATGCGATGTCGCGGCATACGTGGCGATATGCGTGACAACCTGCGACAATACGAATCTTGCCGCCGCTGTTGTGCGTTACGCAATCTTTAGCAAACAATCACAATGACGAATGTTAAACATAACGTTTCAAAACGTTCGGAATTTTTATTCTCTTACTTTTAAGTCAAATTTTTCTCTCTTTTTCTTTTAACAAAATTTACTCGATTACTTCTGAATCCAACTTTTTCTATTCTACCATAATATTTTTCCAACTTTAACGGAACTCAGAGAAAAGTATTTTTGTTCTAAAAGAGACATTTTACGGTTCTTTTTCTACGGTTATAAGTAAAAGTTCATACAAAATGCATATAATCATTTAGCAACACATGTGCGTAGGATGGAGGGCGAGACTCCACAATCTCGTAAAATACCTAATTTGATCCTATTTATATTACTATGATATTGATGGTAAAAACTATACAAAATAAATGTACAGTTCTTGACAACGTATGCTCTAATATCACAGTAATATAAATATTTAAAATGTTATATCACACAAATGAATAATATCTTTAAAACATATGAAGCGATATTTTTGTTCCTTATTTTATAATCGACAATATTTATCAAGACTTGTGCAAACAAAATATAAATTTTACGCAATATTGTTTTCAGTATATGATATTATATTATGCAAAATATCTCGTATTTTAAACAAGTCAATCGAACATATACATAAATTGTGTGCGTATCATGGAAATTCGCGAAGTTGCATTTTTCATTGCTAAATAATTTCTAAACTATTACATACACAACTTAGAATAAAACGACTCTTTTAGAATCTGCTACAAAAAGTACCATTTTTTATTTAAAAAGCAAGGTTAACCTCATATAATCTTGGCGAATGACCGTAGTTAAAATTCAAGGTTACCATCTTTTTTCCTCTTAAAACCGTATAAATTTTATCTGAAACACTTCTGTTTGCAGGGCTCAGTTTTCGGAGATACGCGACTGACTTATTTAAAATGGGACATTCTATATATATTTTTACACATACATATCAATAAAGTATGTCTTTCAATGTTAACTATAACGTTCTTCAAACTTTTTCTATTTATAACTTTTTTATGGTGAATGACCGCCGGTTAAAACTTTTAAACGTTATTCAGGGACATACCCTTGACAACTCATGTGAAGATCAAGGTCATTAGCGAGAGAGATGTCTCCTCTAATCTAAATAATTACCGAATCCTCTTGAAGCCATATATAAGAGGATTTAAGAGAAAAAATATAATCTCATCGCTAAGGATGAGATTATATATTTTTGGGTGTTATCGCGTGAGTGAACCGCTCCGCCGTAAAATATGTGGCCCGACAGTCGCTTCTGCCTTTCGTATTAAGATATAAAACCACGATTACGGACTAATGTTTTCTTTTTTGCTTTGCGTAACGACAGGATACGCGTGTACGAGGTGTACTCGTGTCAACCGACGCCAACCGGTGCGCTCCGCCGACGGAGCGCACCTCGTTTTCTCCGTATCGGGTTCGTTTACGTCTCTCTGCCCAGCCGCTAGCACTAACTGCCGTGCAAACTTTTAGCCCACCTTCTTCGTTAATAATGACACGGGTAAACGAAGAATCGACATGTGCGAGAGAGCGCACATGGACGTTCGCGCGCGCCCGTAGACGCGCGCGGCATGCGCGAAGTGCGGCGCGCGTGACCAGACTAAGCAAATTTACACTGAACGCTCTTCAGGGCTCGAGGCTCGTGGAGCGTCCAATGTAAATTAACGAGGGTCGGTCTCGGCGGAGCTGAGAAAAAGAGTCTTGATCGGAAGGTTTCGTCGGGAGGGAGTGAGAAAAGTGGTGGACATTGCCGGACCGCGCTCAAGACAATGGCACGTTTGCATAGAAAATTCCTTGGTATCTCATTTTCAAACACGCGATATTTTTAGGTGCTTTCTAAAGTACAGTCAGTGTATTTTTCATTGAAGTGTTACTTACAACTGAAAATTCAGTTAGAAGCAATTAGTAAAATCTCGTTGAAGAGATTAGTTAATAGCAGCGACTCATTATTGATGCACTTTACAAAGTATATGAAAGTTAATTCCATGTTAATCTAAGTTTGATTTCGCGGAAAGTTGGATTCGTCGTAGCGTAGAACAAATTTGTATATTACAGATTTTACAAAAAATCTTACTTCAACTGATCAAAGTTAGTGAGAAATAAGACGGAACGGTGGGAAGTGAGAATGTTTTCACTGAAAATCAATGAATACTTATTGATCATCGGTGAAATAATTCTTTGGCTGATTCGATCAGAAATACTTTTGCTGAGTCATTTTAAGAAAGTGGAAACCTAGACAAATTCTATTTTTAGATTTCCCCCGAATGTTTTCTTAAAAATATTTTTTGGTTTTCATCTTACATTAAAATTGAACAAAACATATGAATAATTTTAAATATGTACATTTTGCAAGCAAAAATGTTCAAAAAGTATAAATAATTATAGTTTGGAAATTTCTTATCTTTCTCATTTGTTGTTGTGTAGAATGCAATAATTGATATAAAAATCGAAAAATATAATTCACTGAAAAAAAGGTTTCTACATTTTTATGTCAATTTCAAGAGAACGGATTTAGAATCCATGTTGGTTTAAAAATGGAATCCGCCACATTGGCATCGTAATGGAATAAGCTACATATTTTGAGACAAATTCGGGCATTTTAATAGGAATTTATGCTATAACAAGGAAAACTTTGAAAAATTTTTACACGAATGTACAATATGAATGTAGTTATTGTTTGGTCCAAAGCCGATTTACGACATTCGATAACATCGAATTATTGTCGCTAATTGACGACAATACGGCACGCGCACATGCACGAGGTTTTTACAACAATCGGATGGTCGATAAGATATTCTCCAGAAAGAACTGCGCTCACGCGCGGTTGCGTAACGCGCCATGGGCACGCGTGATCCAACACGCGTGTCTCGTCTCGCGGCTGCCCGACGATGTGTATCTTGGATTTTTTTATCTCGGATCCGGCGATAGACTCGTGCGTCACGTACTTTCGCGATGAATACCTGAGATAACATTATCAATGTCACCAGAGACTCGCATCGATCAAGCATCCGAGCACTTTGCTGAAGCGTGATTCACCCGAGAACGCGAGACCGATCGTGTGCGAAATTTGATCTTCTATGGATATTTTTAAGTATGTGTTATACGCAAAAGTTTGGGCCGCAAAATTTCCGTGACTAAAGAAAGAGTAGGATTCTCTTGTTCAATTAATCATTTCTAATAAAAGGATTTGCACTTCTTAAGAATTAGATCCCTCATATAACATGCATGGAATCAAAATGACATCAATGGATTTAGGGATTAAGCATCCCAAAAGCTTCCCTAAATTTGGTCCCCTTAACTTTCCTATATTTTTTATACATATAAAATATCAGTTCCGCGCAACTACACTGAGAGAAATAGCTTGATGAATGACACTATACTCGTCTTATGAAAGTAATATGGTGAATTTATATGCGATGTCTGATTCACATATCCAATATTCTGATTACGATGTTTCGATGCATCTGGTAGTCAATATCGAGACATTTAGTTGTAGACATCTAGACAGTTTGGTAATTCTCTTTAGACGTGTGATACTATTGACGCGATAGTTAATTGTTACTCGCTGCGACGTTTCCTTTTTCATCTATACTAATTTGTAAAGACGTCGGTGCTATAAAAGAGTAATCGCTGAAACCGTTAAATATTTGGAAAAATTAAATTTCTTAAAATATGTCGACGAATTTAGAATTAAATATAAAAATTACATACAGTAAGTATATGAAAATTATATATAATATGGTTAGATTTTAGGTTAGGTAAGAAGCCTAACACTACTCTACAACTGTACTCATAACATTCACCAAATGAATTGTATGCTATACCAGACGGTTTAGTAAACGTATTTAAGCATTACTGTAATGCTACTTAGACAATGCGCTCACCAGATGGTTTGGAATCATTGACTAAATATCTTGTTACACGATTATTCACCATACTGTTTGGTAAACCTAAATAAAATTCTGGTTAGTATCATCAGACATTTCTCTCAGTGTAGCTTCATACAATTATCTTCTTCATCAGTCTTCATCAGTTAATTCTTTCTCTAACGCTCACAGAATTGCCATTTTATGCACTTTTGTGACAGGTGACGATATATTAATCAGTTTCTTCCTCTTTTTCTCTCCAAAAACCAACGACTTACAAGTCTCTATTTTGTCTACGCGATCGTGTGAACATGTGGAAAGTGCGAATCTGTTGTGTCGCGTGCATGGATTTCCGAATTATGGTTATTTGCCGCATGTCGTGTGCCACGTCGGTGGCCGCGATAGCGAAGGGATACATTCGGGTTTACGAGCGTTCGGGCTATTGAAGGAGCTGCATCGGGCGAGCCATCGGAGAGGAAATAAAACGGTACGCTTATCGGCGCAAGCGTGTCCACAATGCCGGGCTTTATTAGCACGGCGATAACCCGGAGGCGTGTTGTGTCGCTTAACGGCTTAACGAGCGCCGCCACCGCTGCGACGCTACGCAACTCGACGTATCGCCCTCACCGTGGCCCAAATTTTGTTTTGCTTTAATAACTCGACGCGAAAAAACGACGATAGAAAAGCGGGACGGACGCGTTATTCTTCGTGGGAGGCTTCGCAACGAACTCTTTATCGCGTTTTGCTGTTGTGCTTATGTAAAAATAGCATGCGTTCGGATCACGCGCAATTTATCGTTCGCGGAAATTCGTGGCGGTTTGCTTGAAAGTCAGCTGATTCTAGTCTTCAATCTTATTTTTGGCGCCTTTACAGTTTTTTCTTAGATTTTCGGAAATATTTTTAAGTTCAGTATTCTTAGATTTTCAGAAATAATTTTAAGTCTTCAGTATTATTATTGATATATATATATATATATATATATATATATATATATATATATATATATATATATATACATCCCATAGGCAACAGAAATTCTTAAAAAAACGTCTTAAAAATGTTCTACTACACTGAAAGAATTTATTCAATAAAAAATTAACAAATGGATATTTCCGATTAAAATACCGATGAATTTTTGTATCCGATCAGGAAACGTCCGATGAGAAATATCGGTTCATATTTTTTTATCGATTTTTATCTGATGAAATGTCAAGAACGAGGAAATTAAGTTAAACAATTTTCTACTTTGAGCCAAATAATAAAAAAATTATTTCAAAGACAGAATAATCTTATTTATTGAAGAAAAAATTAGTTTATTTGGACTATTATATAATAGATAAATTGTTTTGAATTTAATAAATCCAAGAAAAAATTGTTCTTTATATAATATTCCATTTTGTATCATCCTTATGTAGTTTTCTTATATAATATCTGGCTTATATTAACTGGTACAGTAATGTTGGATCTATTAATTTCAGCGATACTCTGCGCCTAGTTGTACCTGTTCCTTATAATTCCTTCCGTCTATATACATGTTATCTATATATACAACCTATTTTAAGTACGGAAAATATGAGAGGAATGCGGTAGAGACGTGCAGCTCCACGATTATGCACAGAGCGAGTGCTCGACTACATTTACATCGCGCTCAAATATCAATTTCGCACAACGCAAGGTGTATTAACTGCCACCATCGATCGATCAGCCGCTTCCGCGTCTTTCACGCGCCGTTCACGTTCGAAGCAGACACCCGGTAGTCTCGCGAAATCTGCGCGAAAAAGCTTCCATTCGTAGTCATTGGCGTATCCTCGCGGCGCGTTATTGACGCATTGCCACTATAAATTACACGGCGACGGACTCGCTCGCGCGGTCACATTAACGTGCTTTCCCCCGGTAAACATTCTTAACGAGGCGTTCAAAGTCCGTGGAGGGTGTCACGTGCCGTCGCTCCGCGGTAACTAATCTGACGATATTGATAACGCGGCGCGACGGATGTCTGCGCCTCATTGGCGTTATCGGCTTAATTGCCGTTCTCCCTTGGGGAGCGTGTCGCAAGAACTCGGACGTGGAACTTGAACGCGAATCACGAGACACTTGGCAGATTCCGCGACCCGGCTCGACGTGTCGCGGGTTATCGGTGTCGAGGAAGCGCGACGAGAAAGCGCGATTTTTCCGTCACGCGGGCGCGTGAGTGCGCGATAGTCACAATATCGCGACCGTCCGCAAATCGTTTACGCAAACACTCGCTCCCGCCGTGCTGCGACGCGACGCGACAAAGCGTTCGTCCGTTTGCATGCGAGTAATTGCGAGCTCTGTCGGTTTTAAAGAGCAACGACGACAGTGTCATTTTCTTGCGCGACGACGTTACACAACGAGATAGTCTAAAGCTGGAAAATTTTCTTGCTCGCGCCGTCAGCATTTGCACTTTTCCACCGATGTGATAATTAAGTCGGTCGTTTGTTGTTCTCTGGTAAAACTCATGTTAGATAGATGTGCTGGACTATACGCTAGAATTTGAGGATCGCGGATGACGAATCAACCGGTATTGTTTTGTATTGAATCGATCTAAACTTAGCATTGAAATGTATACAATAATATTGTAGAGGTGGCCATACGAAATACGAATATGCTACAACGTGTCCATCTTGCTCCGGGTCAAGTTAGCTAGCAGCTTGGAATAAGAAGACCACATATAAAATATGTGTACTACACTGAGGAAAAGATACTTGGAAATTTATTTGTGTGATACAAAATTTATTTCTGTGAAATAAAGTATATTTCTGAAAAATAAAATTTGTTTCTGTAAAATTAATTTTTGTCCTACAAATAAATTTTCAAGAATTTTTTTCTCAGTATAGTATCTTCGAAGTCTCCGCGAGAGGCCTGCACATTCCTGTCGGTCATTAAATAGTAGTCAACTTTATCTCGTTTATCCATAAGCTCAAATTCAATTATTTTAATTAATTATTGAATGAAAATTATTTTTATTAGCCAAAAGAATGCGCCATATACCTGCACAATAAATTTTATTCTAACTAATAACATGTTACTTAAGTTTATTCTCTCATCTTGGAGAATATTAATACAAAATTTCAAGACACACGAAAATATACTTGCCTACTCCTAAATAAGAGTTTTTTCTATTTTTTAATTGTAATATATCCCAATTTTGATGGAACTCAGAAGAGAAAATACTTATGTTCTGAAAGAAATATTTCGCGATTTCATCTCTACTGTTCTTCTGACAATAAATACATAAACAAAATATATAATCAACATATTCTTTGGGCCAACCCTCTCTAAATCCGGCCTTCAATATTATGAACTCTTAATTAAACAATTAAAAACTTTACATTTCTTCACCAAGTTTCTATTTCGGTTTTAATGCCAGTGATGCTCGCGACTCGCAATCCTTGAAACTTCCCAGCTTCTTGCGCACGAATAGCACAATTGAAACGTGACCTTCACGAAAACCAATCAACTCGCATGCGTCATTATACGATTCACATATGCGGGACATCTTTTACTGACGATCAAAACATCGGATTTCTTGAGGTAGGTTACGGCTTTATGTTGCGTAAACGTCTGGCTGTTTCCACAGTTATTTTTATCCTTTTTTTTTACGGAATTCGCTGAGACTGCATGTAGTTACACCGCACCACGTGACTCTAATTTCGTCGCTTACAGAAGTCTCGTGGACTGATATAAGATTTCACGACGATTCCGCGACTATATTCATTCTTTTTAATTTTCTTATTCGCAACGTCTTCGGCGCATTTTCTTCTCATGTTTATTTACTATGACTATCGTTGCTGCGTAACATTCGCGTAATTCCGAGCCGGCTAGTCCCACAAGACTTCCGCGGTCTCGTTCGTTCTTAGAATGTGCAATTTTCGTCCGCCACGAATCGACTAATTACGTAAGAGATTTTTTCTTCTCATTACGTTAAAGGTTATCGAATCGCACGTAGAATATTTCTTATGAATCTCCTTCGCCTCAAATTTCTCGCTGCTGCATCGTAAGCCATTTACATTCTTAATTGCGTAACGTCCGATGTTGATTTAAGCGTTTGTCTAGTCATCCGGCACACACAATAAAATCCGCACTTTGAACTTTGCTTGACGAAAGTCTTCTGTTCGAGGAACAAAAAACAAGAAAAAAAAGGAAAAAAAGATAAACATGCATCTACGACGCAAATCGAAGTCGCTTATGAAGTCCATTCGTTTTCCTCGCACTTCCTCGGAATTGTTGTTCGTCGTCCAGGTTGATATTACATTTCATTGATAAAAAACGGCCGAGACCGTAAGTGGATGCTTTTACCGGAGCGCCGGCGAGGTTCCTCGTACTCTTATTTACGTTCTGATATTGTTCGTGCCGCGCAGGCTATCCGCCGGAAGTATCGTAACGACACGTCTCCCATTCACATACGCGTCTAGTGTTTCATGAGAACTGTGACGCCGCGGAAAAGGGTCATGTGAACGTGTCACGGGCATCCACCGTGTATACTCGCGTTATGAATCCGAGCTCGTGGGACGTTGACCGAGTGGAATAAATTACTGCGCGCGATCGAATTCGTAATTTCACTTTCGACGTAATAGCGGCTACCGCGTCGCAGTGCTTCTCGAGTTTCGAAAACAGAACCGGGATCGAGCGGGAATTTTATTTTCGACGTAACCCCTCGTCTGGATCAGCGTTAAGCGCGCATTTACCTTACGATTAATGAACAATCATGTTTCACCAGTGCTTGTATATTTCTGTTTTGAGTAATAAGAGCAATTTTTATAAGATGATTGAAATTAAGCATATGAACATACAAGGTCAAATTGCTTACTATTTAATGGCTAGAATTGTAGAAACCTTTCGTGGAGATTTTGAAATTATTAATTAGGATATTTATATGAGACTATCTTACACTGAGTTATTAGGCAACTTGCCCCAAATCGACTACGATAGAATATTTCGGTTAATATAGAAGGAAATATGCAGACTTAAGAGACTGGATCGTTGCGGACATAAACACATAGAGGAAGGTTGTCTTTATCATATTTGTATAATCAATCACTACAGTTAATTGTCGGAGAAGTTGTAACTGAAGTTGTGTCATCTTACACACACATTTCGATTCCTTTTTTATAATTTGTCTGTAATCGTTGTGGAAATAACAATGAGTGATGAATTGCATAAATAAATTAGTGATATATTGATATATTGAATTAATTACAATTAATTGAAATGTCTCATGTTATAAGTTTCATTATTCCGATCTGACTGAGGTTGTGCAGAAGAATACGTGGAAAATAAATCGTACAACAAAGCACTACTTTCGGCGATTTCGACGCTTCGATCTTCGACAGCGCATTGGAAATCCGTTTTGCATCTTGATACGCAGCGCAACGCAAACGAACCGCGGAACGAAAAACGCCGTGCTTTCTCCAACAAGCGCGTTTCGCCCTGACACGGCAAAAGGAGAATCGAAACAACTTGCGATTTATATGCAACATATACAATTGGACTTAAGCGAGCGACGTTCGCCATTATCCGCAGAGGCCATCGATCGGCAGCCGTGGAACGGGTCCCGGTTGTTTTGCGATCGTTCTGCATAGCGGCTGTTCTGCTAACATCGCTCACAGCATCCATATTCCGCTTCTCACGCATGAATTTCCCGCACGTCATTAAGGTTCTCTCTCTCTCTTACTCTTCCATACATTATTCCACGCCGAGGATAGCTTTTTCATACTTCCCCTCTCCCTCCTCGCGTCATTCGCGGGAATTACTCGCGAATATTCGCGCGTCTCTCTCGCGAACGAGACTCTTCATAATCGCGCACTTTCCCTTTCCCCTTCCTTCGTCTCATATGTACGGTTAATTAGGCAACGGTCTTCTATTTTTATTTAAGGACAAGGGGTTAACGAAAATCCGAGAATAAAAACGGTCAGGTCGGTATAATGACGTAGCTGTATAAAAAGACGAAACCTCCCCATAGGTTAAGCGCCACAAACGTCGCCACTACTATACAATGCCATCAACATCACCAACATCACCAACACCACCAACACTACCAACACCACCATCATCAACACTAACCACACCATCCACCAACATTACTAAGCTACCAACACCACTAACACTACTAAGACCACCAACATCATTGATACTACCACCGGCTCCAGCGAGCGTATGCGGCGCATTGCATTCTCTTTAAGCGCCATTTACATCGACACCGCACGCGGCTTATAGTACAGCGCGAAAAGAGACACGAGAAGATCGAAAACATTTCCGCGTACCTTAGTATACTCTTCCGTTCTTCTCCGAGAAGGAAAACAACAGAAGAGACACGTTTGCGTAGTTTGGTCTATTGCGCGTCGCGCTTATCTTGTGTTTTGCTCGGGTATCTGCATTATCGTGTATCCGTGTGCACTTGATCCAAGCGCTCTTCTTCCACAAACTTCTACGCATATCCAAAACCTTGAAATTATCGCACGTGCCGTCACTGTCGTCAAGTTCCCTCCATCGTCGCATTCTCGAGCGCGCGCGTGTACGATATTCGGGTGCAAAAGTCGTGGAGAGCGCGTGCACGCGCTCGTAGAGGCCTCGCCGTCGCCCCGTCGTCGTCGAGTAACGTGATCCATGAGACGACAGTCGCCTCGCTTTGCGCCGCGAGATAGCCTTATATCTTTTTTCGCTGATATAACGGCAATTTAAGCGGGCGCCTCCGTTCCTTCTGTTACACCGGGCGCTGCCAATTAAGCATGGCTGCGGAGAACGGCTCTGCGCCCGCTGCGAAGTGCACGCTCGTCGAGGAGATCGCCGCGATCTCCCACGGTTGCAGGAAGAAGGACTACGGTTGTCGTGAAACCGGAAGTCTGGAAAGCCGGCGCGGTAACGCGCGTCTTTCGCACAATAACCACGAGAACTCATGTCGCGATAGAGTCGTCGCAAGCAAGCGTGCGGTGCGGTTACTCGGCTATCGTTTTTTGATGTTTGTTAGGATTCTTATTCTGCTGCGAGGTGCAACAATGATTGCTAGAGCCATTTGTTAATTTGTTATCTATTAAAGATCATAATTCCATTATTTCTTATTTTAGTCGACCTCTACATGGCAAAAACATTGAAGTAAAAATTGCAACAAAATTTTAATCCGTACAGTTAATATATATATATATATATATATATATATATATATATATATAT
>NW_022639458.1:983859-1090937 GCF_010583005.1 Odontomachus brunneus
GTATATCTACTGTATATTAAGTCTATATACATAATTTAATTTAAAAAAATATATATAATTAACTATTAATAATAATATATAATGTAATTCAGTTTTTTACAAAAAAACATTGTAAAAGAGATACAATTTTAACATAATTATTACTATAATATTTTTTTCATGTATGATTAGTAACTTAGCTTTTTTTCATTTTTTCATCTCTGTAGTCAACTTATAAATGATAATTTAGAAAGAAAAACTGCATTTTTTATTTCTATGTTTGACTTATAAGCGATAACTTAAATGCACGATAACTTAAAATTAGGATCGCGGACGACACCCAATGAATGTTTGTCTTTCATATCCGTTAAGTTTATTTTTACCCGTGCGCACAAGGGAAAGGAGAAAGACGAAAAGGGCGAAAGGGCCATGGGGTGTGCGAGAGTGTGCCTTTCCGTCGCTGTCCACACGGCGATGTAATCCAGAAATCAGATTAAATGTCGGATATCCTGCACAGGGGACGTCTCCCTTCCTTTCGCAGTTTGTGAACGGCAGGAAGCTCCAGTCATTACCTCGCTCGGCAGACCCCTCGCGCGCATCCTCCGCGACACACTCCGATACACACACTCAAAGGCCGCGCCACGCCGCGCCGGTGTGCATTGACGTACGCCCGTGTTCACGAATTCAATTGAAGGCCTGGACGGCCAACAACCGGGCACAGCGACGCATATACTATCGGACAGATAGGGTCGGTGCCTAAAACGTCGTGACGCGAACGCGCGAAACGATAAAATAACATTCGAGCAATTCGGAAGATTAGTTACCGTTATATTTCAAAATTGTCGTATTTCTTTATTTGACTCGCGTGATTAGTTGATAAGTATCTATTTGGTTAAAAAATTGATAATTAATGATTTAACTTGAAAATTGACAATTGTTTGACAATTAATTTTGATTCCAAGTTTTGTCAAATTTATCTTTTTATTTCACAAGAGGAACAATATATAATTCGTAAATATACAATTCCGATTAATTATATCTTGTTTATATATCTGGTTTAATTATAACCATGTATATGTGTGTGACGAGAGCGATGTACCGAATGTCCGGGGGAAAATGGACTCATCAGGCCCCCACAACCGCGTTCTTAATGTCTCTCTCCGCAACCGTTGGCTACTTTTAGCTATTTCCGTCTTTTCCCGCATCATCAGTCAAACGTGGCGCGTCACGGCGCGCCTAGCCTGCCGCGTCGATTAGTCATTCACCTAATTTCCAGAGCGATACCTATTTAGAGCGCCCGCGTTGGCTGGCAAAAAATCCGGAAAACAATCACGCACGATTAACCGTGTGGCGATTAACCGCCTGAACCGTTGCCACGCGGCCGCGCGGGATTTTTCATTCTCATGCGGAGGCACGCCGTGACGGCGATAATGAGTCACCGTACCCTCACGCACGACACACTTAATAACAGTCATTTTTCTAATATTGTTTGCTGAGCTTTTGCTTTGCGGGGTCGAACAATGTCACCGGTTACAACGTAGACACTCACGAGACGATGACAATCGCGTTGAACCGTCTCGATAGTGTCTACAGGTAGGAAAAGTGTTTGTCACTATACGGACTTTGTCACATATGTCACGGTTTGTCACATATGTCTGACAATTATTGTCATACCTGTGAACTCAACAAGTTGAACACGAAATTCCTTTACTATTTTGCAAACACTCGCGCAAAATTTTGAGTTATCAATTAAAAAGGACTGATGAATAATCACGCGCAATACGGTAGAAAGTCGAGGAGGAGGATATTATTTGATTTTTATAACTGGGCTAAAGAAACCCGGCTCTCGCTACACATGTTTCGTTTCTCGAGCATGGCGGCTCATTTAATTTTAATTTTATGCACCCATTCAGGAGGCTTTCGTTCGCTCCCGATAATCACGGTTGTATATCGCAAATAAATTGACGCGAATAAGCAAACGCGTTTCAGCGTAATATGTCGGTATAATAAAGTTGATAGGTATGTGAAGAGGCGCGGCTCGATTGCGTGTACGCGTTCCATTAATCGCCGAAACGACTATAAATTAGCATAGAATACCAAACAGACCAACAGTTTGTCTGTTGAAAATTCCTATAGAGTTACTTTCTTCCCTTCTCTTCTCCCCTTCATCGACGACCGACCGCAGCTTGTGGCATCTCTTCATCTTTGGTACGGATTTTATTTTTCTCCTCGGCTCGTCCATTTGTCAAGGAATCAGCTTAAGCACGGCGACGCCACGGCGGTCGGACGACACTCGACTTTAATTTTTCAAGCTTTGGACCCCGCGCGACCGTCGATGTTTTTCTTCCCGCCGGTTTTCAACCGGCTTCCCGTATTTCTGGAGCCGCGTAATTATTCCGAGTCGCCTGCTCTTGGAGGCCGGCTCGCATCATTTGTCAGGATGAAGGTCCTGGTTTCCTGGCTCCTGCGTGACGACTGACGCCGTGACGGTGAGAGCGTCTGTCGTCGAGCAAGACACCGTTCCCGACTACTTATAATAAGATTGAAACGCGAGTTGTAAAATTAACGTTAAAGCCGAACAGTTGCATCGTCCGTTCAACGCTCTTTTATTACAATATCTTGAATAATTAACATCACGCCATTGTAAATAATAGTCGAGGAATTGTATTTTTGCAACGTCCTTGACTTCGTCGTTTTTCTCCAGGGCGAAATCCAATTTAGCGTGATTTTAGATTCTTCTTTTTTTCCGAAATAGCTATTGTATCTCTATCCGCTCGATTTTCTCGGAAGATATTCTCCCGGCGTCTCATCTCGGTTGGAAATTTGCGGTCACTTGGAACATAACAATTAGCTACTATAATTCGGAAGCCGGTCATGAATAAACGAATCTCTTAGACTCACGAGAGTCGTCGCGTGTGGTGGGACCACCGTGCGCGATAATTTCGTAGTTTCGGCTTCGAGGCACCGTCTCGAGGATAGCGGTGACGCCGCCACTACCACTCTGCGGCTTTCGAAAGCGATCCGCGGTTATTAGACATTATATTTTGCTCGTAAAAATCGCTGGCAAAAAATCAATATTCCGCGGGCCACGGCGAATTGAGATGCAAGATAGTTGACGGCGATTAGGCCCAACAGGTGTGGGCCGAATCGTGAGTGTGGCTAATCTATAATTGTGCGAAATTGTGACGCCCCAAGCACCGAGACCGTCATGTCCGCGGATGCCGTCTGCGAGGATGGACCCGCGTTTAAAGGTGTAACGACAACCGACCACCTGCAAGACTCTTCTCCCTCACGGCTCACCTTCGTTATTTTCTTCATTTTTCTTTTTTCTTTCTTTGTTTTTCGTAAATTATTACGTTTCGGCCTCGTCAACGCAAAAGTCTGAAAACGTGTGCGTTCGTCTAGTATGCTAGGAAAACTCGTGGAGCTATTTGCTTCCTTTTCCAACGGAAATTTACTTTGTTTGTTATGCTATTAAAAATCATTATTTATGATAATACAGACAAGATTGTAAGTTTCGGGAAAGAACAAGTAAGACATTCTCACATACACACACACAAAGGCAAATTAATTCTTACTGTTAATATTTTCAACACTTTAATAGTGAATAGGGGCGGGGGAGGGTGGGGACTAAAATAAAATTTTGTACATGATTTTTTAATTGTTTCTTTAACAATAATCTATGAGAAAGCTATTTTATTTTTAAAAAATCATAACTTTTGTAATCTTTCTCAAAAAAAGTTTTGTGGTTTTACATATAAGATCCTAACAATTAATTAAAAAAATAGTTTGTTATATGGTATCTTGAAAAAAATCGAAATTCTCAGTAGTGTCCGAATGATCCCTCTATTCACTTTAAAGGTTAAATAAATTTATTACTGGGAAATAAAGATAAATTAAATTAATTAAAATTGAAAAGTAGAAAGAATTGAAAAAATGTGAGATATATAAAAAGCTTTTTTCCTAACATAATTACGACAGATACAACATTCTCCGAGAAAATGATATTCAAGGGACCATTCCTTTGCATATTTTATATAAATTACAAATTGTCGTCGCGTTCTCCTCTCATTTTAAGTATAAAGATAGTATTTTCGCGCGTGCATCGATAGTATTCCCTATAGTTTCTTCCGGCAGCGGCTCGTGTGGTCCTTCATTCCAGCACCTGTCCAGCGGGACAAATTACTAGTGAGAATATAGCGAAGACGATAACGCCGGTTAAAAGGAAATTAGGGTCGATGTAATTCCGGGCAAGAGCCGAAGGCAGTGCTATGTAGGGCATATATGGCGTGGTCCTAAGGATAACCTACTGTCATCGAGGCCCACATAATGGGCCACCCGTGGGGCCCGCTTCCTTCGAGTACGATCGCTTCGACGAAATTAAGAAATTTTTGCCGGGTTCCTCGTGCAAAATCGCTCGCGCGTTGCCGCCGCCTTCATCGCCGTTGCTCGTGATTAACACCGTAAATCTGATAATATCACCGCTATAATATCGTCGTCACAATATAGATTGAGACATTACAGCGCTAATGCTCGACCATATCGTTTGTGCGCTGTCGTTCGCCAATTTTTTAAATTAATAAACTAAAAATCTACGTGTAATATTCTTTGCAAAATAGTAGACTTTTGGTTCAGTGTATCCTGATTTACACAAGATATTTATATGTAGTCGCGAGACTGGTATACTTATGCCTAGGAATTCCTCCCGCGATATTTTCTAATTACTTCAGACTGACAGATCTACTATCTGGATTAACTAGTTAATGATCGATTATTATTCTCGGAATATAAATCAACTTAAATAGAAGAGTCACTGTGCAAGGATGTTAACGACCGTTATTGCTGCTCGTAATGAGCAGCCGTTTCAGAATTGAGTGACAAAGATGTAGCACATTTTCTCTTTTTATTTTTCTTCTTTCTTTCTTTTTTTCTTTTTAGCACTCTGTCGAACGAAATGCGTAACGTACAAAATGCAACGCTCTGCACGCGTTTCACGGGCGCGGCCAGAGTTCCTGAATTGTACATGACACTGTACCGCGAGTTGTTGCGCGACCGACAACGGCGACGACGTCGCCGTATCGCGCGCCGCACTCTCATTGGCGATACAGCGGCGTCATCCGCAAACTGCACTTTTTACGACGCCGATTAGCTTATCTTCGTCGCGGTCGGTCGGTTGCTCGGCGTAATGGCGCGGCGTCCGGCGCGCGCGAGTGCTTATTCGCGCAACAAGAGTAGACGGCGGCTTTATCTGAAGACGGCAGTTACATAGGCAGGACAATTGCGTCGCAAAAGGTGTCGACCCAATTACACGTAGAGACTCCACATCGCTGGTGGATCGAGCGCGGCGCGACGCGAGACTTATCTTAACTGCCTCGCCCAGTGGGCTCCTCGAAGCACCCTTATCTGGCGGTGAGGTGATCTCGATCGCGTTTATTATGAAATCTCGAGACTTTCAGATTCCCAATCACGGCGCCGAGCCACACGCCCCTCGGCGAAAGGGTGGAATTCCAAACTCGTTTGCTCGTTCGCCTTGTAAGCTTGAAAGTGGCGTTTCGCTTTTATCTCACGTCTTAATCGTCTGTCGTTGCAACGTTCATCTTGAGGGGTCATTTTGGTAGCGACGCATTAAGAAAAATATATTTGTCATTAATATGAAATATATGAGTATACACAGACAAATGTACGTAAATTTGGCAGCAACTTTACTCGATTTGTAAAAGTTGCATCCCTGAGTGATACATATGGTACTTTTTACTATATACCCTGATACAAACATTTTTTATATATTTGTAACTATAATCACATAGAAAAATAATTATTATTACTTATGACCAAGAAAACTATTTTTTATTATATTCTATTATACGTTAGTGATAATAACCTTATATGCATATTACTACCTATATAGCACAAATTTCAATAGATATCCTAAGAACGTGCTAAGAATATTCGAATATTCATACAGTACATTTGTACTGTATGGATATTACCATTTTCGTGTTAGGACAAAAAATATAGTTGGGGCCTAAAATAATTATAATTTTAGTTAGGTCTATATATATATATATATATATATATATATATATATATATATATATATATATATGCATGAATGTTTCGCCACTGCATTCACGCACACTACCAGGCGCGCAGCTCACAGCATGTCTACTTCTAAAGAACGGCGCGGATTTGCTGGAATTTATTAAAAAATATCTGCTTCGTTAAGCATCAAAGACAAGAGTGGTTTAGGACTTTTCGATTCAATTTTTTATAAGGGATAACGCTGTTCTTCGTGGGCGAAGGTAAAGAAACACCCTGTATACGATATATATACATATATATGGAATATCCGCGAGAACGTCAGAGTCGTCATACGACGAGTTTTCTAATGCATCTGCTTCTGAGTAAATGTGAAAAAACGTATTTTCCCTCTCCATGCTTGTCTTCGCAAGCGAGCCCATACGACTTAGCTAGCCAGGTTTTCCTTTACGATTCTTTAGATCGCTTCTCGCGTCGAATATACAACGTCACGTAAAGCAAATACACACGCGAGAAGGGACTGATCAAACAACACGTACACCTGTTAAAATGAGACCAGACGTCGCTCGTATACTATCGAACACGATTCCCTTAGAAGCGTCGAAGTGTCAGGTTATAGTAAGACATTCATTAGTTTGCACTTTTTCGATTCGGTTTTCACTGCGATTATCCATTACGTAATACAATATTTTACTGTCAATTATTCTCCTAATTACTCATACGTATACAAAATATACAAAAGTTATCGATTAATGTGCACTGAATGTGAGACTTGTCTTATTAGACTATTGTCTAGACTTATTAAAATATTTTTTCTAGCACTCTCTAAATTTTTTAGAGAGAAGTTTTATTTGAAAAATAAAATGGCCACCAAGTGTTTTCATTCATATAGCATTATACGAATTCTCTATTCTGAGTTGAGTGAATCTTTTCATTCAAAATTAAGGAGTGAGTTTGATAAATTCCACAGTCACAGAAATATATTCATTCTAATTGATTAAAACATTTGTTCATAGGTAGACAAAATCACATTCTAAGCTTGAGTGAACATACATTGCGATTTCGAGTGATAACATTTTTATTATCGCTTGGAGTGATAAAACGACTTTTCACTCGTTTCGAGTAAGCTTCTACAAGAAATTTCGAAAGTATACTTTATCGAAAGAGAAAAAATATAGTACTTTGTATTAACAAGACGATTCGCTGTTTATATTACTTTATGTAAAAAGTCGCGGCATCTAAATTTATTCCAACCGGGCAGATAAAAATTCGAACAGTCATTCGTTGTAATTCACTGATGGTGGTGCAACGCGTTTGGCATATTTTGTGCGTTTGGCAGATTTTTTGAGCGGAGATAAGCAGCCGATCTCGCGCACTCAATCCGGCATAAATTTCTGACGCAACAGCCGCTCGTTAATCGCTAGATAGAAAATCGTCGCGTCACGTTCACGCGGCATGCAGATACACGTTGAGTGTGTGCTCCTGCTGATGATCACAGGCCGAAGGTGAGATGTTTTTCGTCATCAGATGTCGAATAGCTTGTGGGCTCGTTACTGATGTATATACATCAGCGTAGTACACGCGATGCGTTGTGAATAAACACGCAAACATCACATGCAACGCACTATCAACAAGTAGAATCACCAAGTCATACCGCGTTTCGTAATTTCTTCTTTCTGCGATATCATATCAGGCGGCCAGTAAGTGAGCGAAGACCAGGAAGATCAACTGGCAATTTCACTTTCGCGATGCGGCATTCAGGAATAATTGAGCGCGCCAAATCGCGCTCACCTCGTGCTTACATGTTGCAGCGTCTTCCCGCGAGTCTAATCTTCGTGGAGGTAGGTACGCCACGTTATCTGGGGGTTTGAACCGCGCGCGACGTGCCGTATCTAACCCGCCTAGGACAACATTTGAGGAACTTTAGGAACCTGAGCGCAGGTAGATAGACGGTACGTCCCAGGACCGCTCCTCTCCGGTCTGGGAAAGTTAAACAGTCAAACAAGCATGCGCACCGAGTGTTGACTCGCAGCACACATTTGGTAGGGAATACCTCCCCTTCGTCTTGCAAGATAAACAACCTGTCGTGATAATGATACCGGATAACGGCAGATAAAAACGCGAGGGCCGATGCAGGGATGGTGTATCTTGCGTACACTCGCAAGTTCTTCTTCTTCCCAATGCGACATGAAATTCAAAATAACACGATCCTGTAGTGAACGATCAGTGACGAAATTGGTGGGGGTTGTACAGGAAAGGGTGATACTCATCGGGATAATAGATTCGAGGAACCCCCGTCGCGAGGATTTAGCCGACCTTTAGACTAGGACGGATTTTTTGCGGATAACCAACGAGAGAAGTGTCTCTGCCTTATGTTTAAGTCATTGTCGTCACGAAACAGGGTGGGTCCGGAAATCTCGAATTGCAGATAACTCGCTAGAGACCTCGCTTGCTTCCGCATGAGGTATTTTGGGACTACAGATCTTCGTTTTGTCGTGTTTTTCGTGTAAGAAAAAGAAAAATCTTCTTTCGCAAACTTCGTGACTTTAAAGAGGGTTCGAGAAGAAAGAGGATACTTTTTTTCGTCGTGAGTCATTTTTGCAACGAAGTTCAATAATCCTCGCGTCGCTCCCGGCTACGTGGATCAATTTCCACGCGGCGTGGGTGCACGCAACGTTTCAATATACACGCGGCTATGTTCATGGTTCACGGTCGACGTTATGACGGAGAAGAGGATAACACGAGAGACGTAGAAGATGCGGACGACTCATTCCCACAATTACGCAACCGTGCCTGCCGTGCCTCGTCCTTCGAATTCGTCCTTAATGAGGGATAATCACGTTTAATTGCCCGCCCTGAGGCGTCGGGTGCACCCTCAGGCAAGGATATCTTACAGTGTTACCAGGAGAGAGAGAAAGAAAGAGAGAGATTCGTGAGAAAGCGGATCCGAACGTTAGTTCTTCATGCTCCGCAATCAGAAGAACAGAGTTAATACAGACGAGAAACAAAAAAGTAATCAGTCATTTCAAAGCCCACGGAAATTCATAACGGTATTGCGGTGCAGTGTATAACCGGTGTCAAATAATTCTCTCTGTATAAAATATAAGTAATACCACTTCGATCAACGGCCAACAGAGTAACGATAAAACGAGATAAAAAATCCATGTATCCCGAATTACAATTTAGTATCTTTGATAACCCATAAACCATCAATTAAATTTTTGCATCATCAGTGGAACCAACAATCAAAAACGTATTAAAAATTGCACGTAAATTTCTTGTGATATAATATAATATTCTTATATAATATAATATTCTTATATATTCTTAATATTCTGAATATATAAATTTTTTTTATTACCGCTCTGAGCTGTCGTTACAACTGAAGTTGTTATCTTCTTTCATAACGTTGTCGAAGGAAATATCATCGCCATAAGGTAGTAACCATAAATCCGCCGTTGGTTCACGCGACTCGTTCCTTCAACAATAACTCGACTCTGTCGATTACTCATCGACCACAAAAAATCCTCGTCATCGCCGTTGATTGAGTCGTGATTGTCGTATCGACTCGACCCGATGACGCGACCCCGACTAGATTAGCCAGGTAGATCCGCGACTTAAGTGCACCGGTAACCGCCGGTAATTTCCCTGAGCAGCGTTGTGTCGCCGTTTTAACGGCGATGTAAATCATTCCGATAAGTATCGCGCCGTACTATGCTACGCTTGCGCCGTTGAAGCGAGCGAGCAAGCAAGGTCGTGTCTCCACCGTGTGTAATTAATCATTTTCGTACGCCGCCACGATAATTCTTTTGGTGCCGACTACCAGTGTGCACGATGTCCGGCTCGTAATTCAAGTGCCGCGCCTGCAACTCCTAATTAAAAACCCTACGACAAGTACTGCACTCTGGTGCTCGCTTCCGCATTAATCTTGGCACGCTGCATTACTACGTCGATTATGAGGATTCGCTTTTTTCTTCTTTTTTTTTTTTAATATGCGCTGTACTGTTACGTCAAACGATTCCACCGTGACGTATAATGAGAATATGTTAATGCTCAGGCCAAAATTTCAAATTTTTATATTTATTTTTTTCTTGTCGAGAGTTGACGACTTAAGGGAATATATTGTACATTCTAAAATTCATCAAGTGAATTTTTATTCGTACTTACAAGGAAACCCATACAAGTGTTCGCCTCCAATTTTCATGAACTTGTAATATGTTGTACTTTAGATCAAAATAACAGATACGTTTTTTATTATATGTGCCTTTTCGCAAGTTTAGAGGGTGAAATATCCCTTTGAAGAAAATCGGTTTTTTTCACTCGAAAGGAGAATAATAAAAACTATAAGAGATAGAAAAAATACTTTTAATAAAAATTGAATGGTTTGAAGAGTACAGAAATTATTTTAATAATTATAATAAAAAGAAGTGGTGGGAGAAATATTAACAAAAAATTTTTTTTTCAAATAATTTTTGTAAAGTACTCTTCAATCCATTCAACTTTTATTTAAAATATTTTTTTCTATCTCTTATAGTTCTCATTATATTCCCTTCAAATGAAAAAAAACGATTTTTTTCAAAGGAATATTTCACCCTCTAAAATTGCGAAAGGGCACATATAATAAAAAACATATCTGTTATTTTGATTTAAAGTACGACATATTACAAGTTTATGAAAATCGGAGGCGGACATTTGTGTGGGTTTTCTTGTGAGTGAAAATTCTACTCTGAGAAACTCAAAGAGTACTCTTTAAATTTCATCGCAAAATTACACTTGAAAAGTAGAGTAACAACCGACTCACTCAAGTTTTTCACTTATGCAGAGTTTTTCTAACCTAAATCACTGAGAGAATATTTTCACTCGAAATTTAAGAATGTAATATTCATGTCTTAAAAATAATGAAAAAATTTTGAAAAACATACAGATTAATCTATTTTGTATCTAAAAATGATCGCAGACAATTCGATTCAGAGTCTATATTTTAAGTATTCAAAATAATGTATGATTCATTATGATTCAGAGATAAAACTTTAAAATAAAAAATCAAAAGTAATATAAAATAAAGTAAATAAATTGTAAAAATATATTGTTAAAGTAAAAATATATTGTTCCTTAACTTTGTATAGTATATATATAAGATGCTTCATTTTAAACGAATATCTCGAATTCATATTTTACTGAAATAAAATGTCTATCTTGTCTATCTTTGTCTATCTTTGTCTATCTATCTACCTATCTAAGAAATTTAGAGAGTAGATATAGTGCAGGTTACTTTGACGTATATTTCTCTTTCTCTCATTACGAATGGAATTCGCACAATTTCCGTTGTGCGCAGATGTGTCAGCCCGCTCACTGTCGAGCCCGCGACGAGAAAATCACTCCCGTTGCAAACGCCCGCGGCGATTTTCGCGGTGGAGACGATTCCCCGCGCTCGGCGGCGCTCCGCTATATATTCGCAGGAAGGTACGGGCGTAACTCGGCGCGAAACGACGCGTGGCGGCGACGTGGTGCTTATTAGCCGCGGTAAAGAAAACTTTTCGAAACTTGGCTGCGTACGCACGAGGCGGCTTAATTATCCCGCCTGTCGCCGGAACGGGTAAGAATCATCCGGGCGACGCGACGACCGGCGGGTCATCGTTTCTATCGTCAGACACCCGCCGCTCGGACTCGCACACGTATACGACGTCACCGGCCGGACATGCCAGAGGGGATAATGGCGACAAATATTAATTAGTCGCACAGAACTGGCATAAACTGCCGGTGCACAGTGACGTTCGCTCAAGTATTCATAAATAAGGCTGAAAGCACGATTTCGTCCGATAACCGGGGAGGGCTAATTAAACTCGTGAAGTAGTTACGAGAGGGAGAGAAGAACGTAAAAAGAAACAGAGAGATAGAGAGAGAGAGAGAGAGAGAGAGAGAGAGAGAGAGAGAGGGAGGGAGACAAAAAGAAAAAGATATCCGCGCTTCAGCAGGTAGACCGAGTTCGATGGTGGCGGTATTTATATACGGCAGACCGTAAAGAGCCCTCTCTCTAAGGCGGTCGCGTGGTGGTAACGCGGCTCGGGGACCCCTCTCGTTCTCTTCTTCGTTTACTCCGCGCCGCGAGCAATCACCATGAATCACCGTTTAGAATCGGCACGGAACCTCGCGGCGCGACCGACGCGCGTGGCGGTCGCTCGGTTTCTCGGGCGGGTGTTAGGGATTTTTCTGCGGAGGGCGGCCTGATTGGACGGTATCGGGCCGGCGTGCGCTCATTACACGCTGCTCATGGATCCGCGCCGCGAATTTATTCCCGCTGAAAAGATAATTCCCACTCTTCGCGGGGATTAAGTGCGACGGATCGCTCGCCTCCGCGGCACCAAGCCGCGCTTACTCCCTTATCTGGGATCTTCGATCGACGATCCCCCTTCGCTTTTGTCTCGCATTCGTATTATACTCGTATTACACGCGCAGACACATACACGCACGCGTATCGCGCGATATTACACGTGTGAAATTGAGTATATTATATAAACGCGATAGATCGAGATCGGCAGGTAGAAGTACATTTTATAGAACCGTGCGAACCCGCGATATGATACGGTAACATCGGAATTCCTAATGAAATCATTTGGGCTCCTTTCAGGCCTTCTTATTATCGCCATTTCCGTTTCTGATATAGAAGAAAAAACTTTAGTGATTTGTAATTATATTTTAAATAAAACACGTTAAAAGAGTAATGAAAAAAATTATGGTGAATTATTTTTTAATTAATTTGTTTTAAGATTCTACTTCAGGGAATTGAAAGTATGTTTTAAAGTATATTTCGCAAATTGTGTTCCTAGCATATTTAGAAATCATTATTGATACGTATAAAGAGGAACAGAGAGAAAGTGAAAGAGAGAAAGGGAGAGAGAGAGAGAGAGAGAGAGAGAATGTTAAAATATTAGGATCACAAAAAGTTAAAATGATCCTTTCGAACATCTTGAGAGGATTGTTCTGCCCGGATATTTTGGTGTTAACACACGTGCATCTTGTAGTTTGTACTTTGCCCGCTCTTTCTCTCTCTTCAAGTCTTTCTCTTTCTCTCTCTCTCTCTCTCTCTCTCTCTCTTTCTCTCTCTCCTTCTCACAACAAGTTACATCAAGAACCGCGTAAGAGCATAAGAAAAATGACACGTGTATCTGCATTAATTCGCACGGCAATCACGATCGTGAGGTAAGATGCCCTAATTATACGTCTCACGGCGCGATCAATTTCTTTCGCCAGCGAAATAGATATAACAACTCGATCTTTTCCTTCAAACACGTGTTGCCGCGCGGCAGTGATTCTCAGTGGTGGATTCTCCTCCTTTGAAGGCGAACGCTGTGCAATAATAAGGCAGCCGGTATTATCGAGACGTGGTATTGAAATAAATGGCCGGCAGCCGCCTGCACGGCCGTGCTTTGTATTTCCATACAATTATCATCAGAGGCCGTGAAATGATGACTGGCTGCCTTCTTAATTATTTGTCGGAGGCCGCGCAGCATCTCTTTCTTTCTGTCCCTCTCTCTCTCTCTCTCTCTCTCTCCCACCCCCCTCCGTGCCGCTCTTTTTCTCGCCTTTCTCGACGTAGAAATCGGATACGACCATGGCTACCGTCTTGCAGCGGCGTGACGTTGCACGTTACAGCGGGCTAATTTTACAGAACGAACGGACGATTAAGTATTCGCTCGCAGCTGCGGGTTTTCATATAAGGTCGCGTCCGCCGTTCCGTGGCGCTTCGAGAGATTGCCTGTCAGCGTTCCGGCGTCTCGGAATTATTTTGCCAATGGATTGTAATAGAGACTCATACATCATCCGCGTCTGCCGACAACGACTAGCTGCTCCTTGCAATTTAGTGTTCGATATGTCCGTAACGCACGAGTGTTCTCGCTCTTAATTGGACGACGCGAGGTGTTCTCGAGGCACGGCCTATGCGTTTCGATTTTGTGGAAGGCGCGCAACACGCGGATATCATTATCACGCGAGCGTACACTCGTGTCGCAAGTTCGTTACGGCGCGAATTAAAATAAGCGCGCTCGCCCTCGCACACCATCCACCGTGAATCGTTAATGCAATGAATTATTGTTATTATCGATAATCGGGAGAAGCGGTAGACCTGATTGCTGCGTTCGCACGACCTGCCGATAATTTTGTATCGGTCATTAGGTTTATTACCCGGCCGTGCAGACGAATTATCGATGACTTACGGTGGATAGGATCAAAGTGCGGCAATTATTCGCGGCGCGAAGAAAATAATCGGTTCCTTGATTGCTCAATCCCGGATCGGGCCGAGTTTAATCGGCCGGAATCGTTACTCACCCTCGAAATCCCTCGGCGTTATCTCGTTGCGCCGACTTTTAATTTGCGCATTAGCGCGCCTATATACGTTCGATAATTAGTCCCCATCGATAGAGCCATTAATATTCCCCCGCGCGGGGACCCGCAGATGCGATTTCTCTTCCAGCCGATTCCTTTGAATCGCGAGTGAGCCCGATCGATCCGCCGCCGTTGAATTGATGAGGCGGGCTCGTTAATTGCGTCCATATTTTGCGGAAAGAATTTCGGATAGCGACGTCCCCGGCGATACCATCGAAACTAAAAAAGGAAAAAAAGAGAGCATCCGTTCGTGAGTCTCATCGCGTTGCATCCTGCAATTTATCCATGTATCGTTGTCTAGTTTATTCATTTACTAATTTTTCTTTCTCTATCTCTCAATGAGAGATAGAGAGCAACTTTCGAGAAAACTACAAACTGGGAAGAACTTGTAGTAACTACTCATCCCACGTAACGATGATTCACTACTTCGCGCGTAGAAACGCGCACGTATTACAAGTGAAATAATAATCTCATCCATTATATATAGGGAACATGCGAGCGGTGCAAGATAAATTCTCTCACGCCACAGCGCGATCGTAAAAACTATCATTATTATTTATCATGAGCCGATTATTACGTTTCTCCATCAGAGAATTAATATCGCTAGTCGTTATTGGGGATGGATCTAACGAACGCATGCAACGAACGCGCTACCGGCACGCAAACTGCAACGTAGAACATAAGCTTTCCGCACGCGTTAACAATCATACGGCATTTGTATCATCCTGCTCATTATATCTTTCTTTTCTTTACAGTCTAACCTAACCTAATCATTGAATGTCTATACCACTTTGGTCAACAGGCAATTTGTCACATGGAATTCCCGATGTGTTCCTTACGTACTTTTATGCGTATCCGAAAATGAACTCAGAATTTATCCACCATTCAGTTTTTTTAATGACAATCACCTGAAGTCTTATATATTGTATATGGGACATTTCACAATTCGCAATTCCATTCAATTCTAAAGTTTTTATATTAATGCACTACTAATCGAGTATCTTCCACAATTTCTCCCTTCTCTCTCATTCTCGCCGATAAAACGCCACACTTTCGTGTGTCTTCGCACGGTTAATTATTCGAGCTTTCTGGTATGTTCGTCCGGTTGGCTACGATGCGCGACAAGTGGTCGTCGTGGCGAATGCAAATCTCACAGGGAACCGGTAACCGGAAATAGCCGGTGCCCAAGCGGCCACCTGTTCGCTGATACAGAAATCAAAAGCGGATGTCTGGCGCGTCGCGGAAGGCATCGAAGCGTGTCGAGAAGGCGCTTTCTCGTCAAACCCGTCGTCGCTTCCAAGTTACCGCGTCGAGTTTTCCGTTGCCAACTTGACCTCGATCGTCGTGTTCCGGTATTGATAATATTTCATCTCGACTCGTCGGCGCCGCGATATTGAGACACGTTGATTCTCGCTCGGCGTTCATGACAGCGGAATGATATCCGATTTTGCGAGTCGTTTCGCTCGGGAGTTAGCGCGTTCTTCGGCGAAAAGACAATTGGCCCGCCGAGGTGCATCGTCATCGGTGACGGCGGCGGCCGCAGTAAATATCCGATGAAATCGAGCGTGCGGCGCAAAAACGCGCCGGCAATTCGGACAGACAGGCGCACGGATGGAGAGTTGCTCGGGCAACCGATAAAACCGACAACGATTTACCCCCTCTTGATCGGGCGAGCCTAACCGCGCAGTCACGCTTCGACGAGACCGCACTCCTCCCTCCCCTCCCTTGTCTTTTGACTTTCAACGTTCCCTGCGACAGGAAACCTCGGCCCGATGCGTTTTAGGGGTTAGAGCATCCAGAGCATCCCTTCCGTTACGGTATGCTTGCCACGTTTCCGTGTCGATACTGGCAGGTCGTGTGCGCACAGGTGCGTCCTCCACGAGGAGGAATCGCCAACTCCCTTGGCGGCTACAGTTACTGGTTCCTCCTCTGCGTGATCGCGCTGTCGATGCTAAGTGGACGATCGTTTCACACCTTTGAATTATACCAGTCAGCGCGCAAACTAATTCCTGCGATTTCCGAGGAATGTTCGTTCATTGATTTTTCTTTTTTGAGACTAGTCAAATTCTTGATTATATAGAAGTTAGGGAAAAATAAAATCACATTATATAGGTGGAATTTTCTCTAATTATGATAATTTTTATAGATGATAGAAAGATATTCAAGGTGCTAATATATTCGTTCATCCCGTATATTATAAAACTGAACTTTTTAGGAAGATGACATTTTTTGTGTGTCGCGGGAAGTGCAAATCTCGCTGCAAAGTGCGTAGCGACGCGTTATTGAACGAACATTAACGCCGAGCACACGAGGGCGGGTGCGAATGCCATAAAGGATTTCGCAAGAAACACGGGCATTGATTAACGAATAAACATTCTGGTAATGCACACCCCGGAATAATGTCAAGGATAACTCGTACATTGCGGAACGAACGGCAGGTGCATTACGGAGCCACAGTACGAAAGGGAGAGAGAAACAGCGCCACGTGTTAAATCGTACCTGTCGCGCGCTTGAGACTAAGTTTCTCTTCGTATTAATTAGCTTTGCTAATTATGTTCGACAAATGAACTAAAAACGAAAAGATCCTAGACTTATTTCCGAATCAATTGGAATGCCCGAATATCTGAGGAGGAAAACGTGCCACGAATTCCTTCTCGAGTTCCTCTGCGCTATCATCATGACGCGATCGTACATTCAACGTCCATTAGCTCGATTCGTTCCATTCGTTCGTGCTCGCGCACCTCCCGATATCAATACGCAAGAAAAAGTCGACGGGAGCCGACGCCGCCGGTTCACCAGGCACTCTCTTCCTCTTTTTCTTTCGTCGCGCGCGGTTCTTTCACCGGTGAGATTGCGCGCGAACGATAGAGTCCTGCGACTGGACCTCGGGGGCCGGTTTACCGGTTAATGAGTGTGCGTGGTTAATAAGTGTTTACGTGTCGTCACGAGATAAATCGGCATGCTGCTTCGTGTGGGGCGCCGATAAACGCGTCGCGTCGCGATGTCTTTGAGCCCGCGTGCGAGAAGCGCGCGGATACGCGTCGGCGTTATCACGGGGATAGCGATAATTCTTTTAATGCGTGGATCGTTTGGTGCCGCCGGCATCGTTCTTCGTAAGAGAGCGCGAACCCGAGGTCGCGTTCGCAATGAAACTATGTGTCGGCGGCATCCAGGCACGTCTGGTGCAACCGACCCCTCAGGAGCCTTGAAGATCCGCTGCATTGATCGCGTTATCTTAAAGACTGTAAGAGAGTAACCTTTCTAAAGATAATTTCACCTTTTTAAAGGTAACTTTTCAAATCTATATTTCCTATAAATATAATTAAAACATTTGTAACGTTTCCATCGTCGATCGTCTCACGTCGTGATAATCATGAAAGTCTATCTGGGAAGTTTTACAAATCACGTTTAGTGAAGTTGCTATCAAATTTACATGCATCCCTTATCTGTGGATATATGTATATATATCATACATAATAATATAATTTTTTCTCTCACTTTTACCTACTTCTTCAAATAGTTTTACGTCGAATCAATTCCCGAGGGATAATCTCTCGAGTCTAAGAAACATTTTGGAATCCCGGAGAAGAGATTCTAATAACGGTGCCTTTATCGATCGAAGCGGCGATGGGATATCCACAGGCTAGTTGCTCCTTATTCTTTTTGCTTTTTTTATTATCGAATCATTCACATGGCGCTCTCATGAAAGAGGAGTCGATGGAAATCTTAGGGTTATCGGCGTGATAATGTCAAGCTTCTTATTCCATTCAGAGAAGATTAGATTAGACACGACGAGCATGATGCACTATTTTGATAACATCATTGACGCAAAGACCTCTACTTTGAACGCGACCAATCATTCTGATAATACAATTGACCCTTCTTTCTGTATTCATTTCTGCGCGAAAACCTAAGCAACGCGATAAGCGGCGACAATGAGATCCGTCGACGAGGAAAAAATTCAGCATGACGCAAATCCACGAAATTCTTATATCGTGTATTTGTTCGCTCAGACCGACCTACATCGTATTTCACGACCCAGCCGAAACGAACTGGAAAACGATTTTTTTATACGACGGACACGTAATTACTGTCGGTTTATCTATACGCGGATGTCATGAATAATAATCATTACGTAGGCCGAAACACTGATGCTATTCCACGACGTATCTATGCAGCCTTCGTTCGTTGGAAGTACTTATCATTCACTCACCGGTCGCCGAATAGAACTCGAAGTCACTCCATGACTGTATTTATTACCGTAACCGACTGAATCAATTATCTATAAAAAGGTTATCAAAAAATTAAAATTAAAATTTTCTTTTTTTTTATATTTGTACATGAATGCTCTATGTATCGCGTGTCCAAGCTCTAAAAATAGTTAGAAATAGCACAAGTGAGTTCTTTTCCTTAGCTACTGCCCGAGAGTCAAGTGGCGAATTTGCAATTACCACGCTGAAAAAAATTTACGCAGTCGCATCATTGACGCACGAGTGCGTCAGATAATGGATATTCTGCGAAGATATTCTCCCTTTCATCCTCTCCATTCTTTTTCTCTTTTCTTTTTTTCTTTATTCGTATAAATCTACGACAGTAATCAACTTTGACCAGTTTCCGATAGTGGTGAATGTAGAAATTTTATTGCACAAAGATTCGCACATGTAGTCAGAGATATCGTGAGCGAGTCTCCGCAGAGACGAAATTAATACGACACCACGAAATTAAATTTTGAATAAGAGCAAATTGGGCAAGATAATATATTTTTCAGAATTTCAAAGACAATTTCTTAGAGAATACAAATAATTCTACAAATTGATACAATTGTACAAATAATTCTAACGATTAATTGTACAAACGTAATAGAGACTTTTATTTATGTATTTATGTTGACTACCAACATAAACACAAGTTATCTACCAACTGGCTTGCTTCTGAGGCAAATTGGCCATCATCTTTACCGATGCCAGAAGCAAGTTAGCTATTACTAAATTTACTAATGCCAGAGTAATTTAACTAACTCATTTACTAGTACGGGGCAAGTTGGCTATTTTGTCCATGTCGAGACAAGTTGGCCATTGCTTACAATATTGGGACAAGCTTTATTAGTTTGACAGTCTAGACAAGTTTACTATTAATTTACCGACGCAGGACAAGTTGGCCATCGACTTGTCAACGCGGAGCAAGTTATCTATCAGTGCGGGGCAAATTGGCCATCGAATTTGCGATGCAGGACAAGTTGGCTATCAACTTATCCGTGTCGGGAGCAAGTTGGGCATTGACTTGAGATGTCAAGGCAAGTTGTTTATCAGTTTGTCGGTGTTAGGGCAAGTTGCTCCTCGACTTGCGATACTGGGGAAAGTTGGCTATCAAATTTGGTCAAAATAATGTCTTATATAAGATATATATATATATATATATATATATATATATATATATATATATATCATGTGAAGATATGAGTTTAGTTTTTAGTAAATTTGTTGCTGCATTAATATAACAAAAAATTAACATTGTTGTATGATGAAAATATAGTTTAATAGAGCATTTTTACTTTAATTAAATTTTTACTTTAAATATAGTTTAATAGAGCATTTTACTTTATACATATAATAAAATGATTATAAAATTTCTATTATAGATTGTCGCCCATCGTGATAAGCATGAGTCTATCTGGGTCTCTCTTGTCCATCTATTTATCTCTCGCTCATCGTACGAGCGAACGCCGTCGTCTCCTTCCTTTCTCTCTCATCTTGACTTTCCAGCCGCATTTTTTCTATCTTCCTCTCCTTCTTCGTAACTCCTTCCTCACGCTACATCTATATACCCACCCTCCCTTTCTCCGCTACGCTCATTTTTCTCTGCCGACCGCTCCGGCAGAATCTCCTTCCCTTTCTCTCCGCGCCACCCCCTACCACTATTCGGCAGCGCATAAAAGCGGCTTGCGTGCGCCGGTATCTTCGACCTACGACCTCAACCCGGCTCCTTATTTCTTCGAGAGGCTCGAAAAACACGCCGTTACGGCTGTGCGTGTTATCGCGTGCGCGCAGGGGGCATCGCGGCTATCCGTCTGCCGGGGTCGCCACGTGGGTCATCCGTGGGTGACCCGCTGAGACGAGCCGCGGGTACAGTCGGCGAACAAAGTATCCTAACTGGTAAACAGTTGTTAATCATCGCTCTTGCGAAAAATCGTTTCATCTTCCGGGCGATCAACTTCCTCGCCTTGCGTGAATCGAGCGGTGCCGTTGGTGCGCCGTCGATGCCTCTTTTAGAAAACGAAAGCGAGGCGAATCTTTTTTGACATTATTTTATAAAGTAAATTTAACATTTAAATCGATACAAACATATATTTACTTCACAAATAATTACCATTAAAAGATAATCTGTAGAGTTTCTATCATCGATTGTCTCACGTCATGATAATCGTGAGAGTTCATCTGGAGAGATTTACCAGCTGTCAGAGCAAAGCGATCAGCTTTGCCTCGTGAGACACGTCGGATAAAAAGCTATCGCGAATCAAGCTGTTTCGTAGAATTCGAGAGATTATGTCATACAGTCGGTTCGTCGGCTATGTTCCCTCGCGCGCAGCACGTGCATGTTGATGTTGAGTCTGCGGAAAAGACCGCTCCGACACGCGTCACGGCTTCACGCGTGCAAGCTACCATGCTTATCTGGTAATTCTGTTGTTGCGCGGGAAGAAATGCAATCGCGTTTGCGTCATCGAACTATTTTCAACGGGCTGCGGGTTAATTGTAATGCGATTTTAGCTTGCGACACATCGTCTTTTGTTCACCGAAGTACTTGAGCGCGGAATATGTTGATTGCTTCGTGTACCTAGATGGTATAATGCCCTCGTTGTACTCGCGCCTCGAATTTGCATGTGTACATAGATAATCGATTCTTATTAACTTTCGTCGTTCACTCTATATTGTATATATTTAATTGTCAATTTTTTGTTACATTGATGTAGCAACAAATTTACTAAAAGTTACACTCAAATCTTCATTTTGCATTTTGTCTGACATATTGTCTTGAGCAAATTTTGATAATTTTTTGGTATTTTGTTCTTATTTTCCGTTATTCTGGATGACAAATATGAGTGCCATATGAATCACTTATAAAGGATACAACCTTCACAAATCGACTGGCGATTACTACTAAATTTACGTACACTATCTACTTGAGTATCTTCGTCGTGATCGCAGCTTTGCGAGAAAATACGACAGAAAGACGAATGAAAAAGGAAAATTCCATCGATAAGTCAATGTCTCACGGTCTCTGACGATAAACGCTCACCGCGATAATCTCCGAAGCTTGTTTACTCGCCGTTTAGTAGAACTTAGCGAGCAAACATCCTTACGATCGCGACGTTACCCGGTTATCTATGATATTAAACGTACCACGATCGATTAATACGGCAGATAAATTCGGCTTTACCGTTGCTTTTTTTTCGACCGTCCCGCTGATTGAGACCTGATCATGCACGAGTAATCCCATGACATCGATCTCCCTTCCTCTCTCTCTTTTTCTCTCGATCGCGGTCGTTTTCGTAATTTCGATTCGTATCACTGTCGCCCAGACAAACGACTGGAGAAAGCCGCCGAGGCGATTCACTCGACTCGAGCGGCAACGCAACCCCCGAAATGAATTCGCTCTTTCTTTCGCCACTTGCACAAGCCACTTGCAGCGCAGAGACAGGCTATCGCGACACCCAAATCAAAAGGAAAAAGCGGGAGAACCCGCCGAAGCCGGTCGGCGAGTGAGCGAGAGAGAGCAAGAGAGAAAGAGAGAGAACTCGCGAGCGCGCAATCTCAATGGTCGTCGGACCGGCTGGTCGGAGCTGGTTGGGGCTGGCCGGTTGGTTTGGCCCACTGGAGCGGACACCCGGAGGAAGCACGCCCGCCGGAACGTGGCACGCTTTGTAGCCTCGTGTACATACCGGTACACGTGCACAGCGTACGTACACGCCGGTAAACTCGCGTGTACGTACGCACGTGTATCACAGGGTGAGCGTACCGGACAAGGCGAGGGTGAGAGAGACGGCGGAGGAGAGGAGCGCAAAGTACGGACCGAAAGGGAACTGCGCACCACTAGCCGGAACCGTCCATGGCGCAGTCATCGCGACCATCTCTCGCGTCTATCGCATCTGCATACGTGAGTGTCGACCTAAACGTGCCGTGCATGTGCGTGTGTCAGAGAAGGAAAGAGAGAGACGAGCCAACACGCGGTCGGACACGCACGCTTTCGGCACGCACACTCAGCTTTTGGAGTGCGGCGAGGCCGGCAGAGCCGGCAGAGGCGGGGGTGGTTGGGACGACGATTCGGGCTTCGCCCAAAAGAGAGTAGGCTGGTGTGAATCCTGTCACGCGCTCGGAACACGTCGGTGTCAAAGGCCGAGAGATATAGGTTCTCCGTGGTCGGGGAGTAGAACAGAATAGAGCTCGAGGTGTGAATTTTAATCGGGAAGGTGAGGCCTCGCGAATGATGCAGTCGGTAGGACGACGAGATTCCTTATAGCCGAGCTTGCCGAAACAAATTACTTATGCGCAGTCGGACTTTTTCGTGCTTGGTTAGTAAAAATGATTCGATACGTCTCGCGAATGTGTTCTTGTCGTATCGTGCACTGAAATTCATTTTATTCGATCATTTTTAATTCATTTTCTATGAAGTAACCTAGATAAACAGGTGCACGTAAATTTCGCAGTAATTTTACTAGTTCATTTATAAAAGTTGCATTCTTTATAAGTGGCTCATATGAAAGTCTACCTTAGGAAATAGGGGAAATAGTAGTGAGGTATTGGTTGTACTAATCGCGACAGTCTCACGATCGTCGAAGTGCGATGAGTGCGAAATCGATGCGCAAAGTAACAGGTTGCATTGCTTCGCTCTTCGTTGCGGTGGACACGTGTTGACCGACTCGATCACCCAGCCAACTTCGCGGTTCTAGACAATTTTCCTCCGCGCCGCTTCGTTGCACGCTGCCCCTTTTTCTGATATCTTTCCTCTTCGTTTTTCGATTAGTTCCGAATCAATGGCTGCTGGAAGGCAGTACCAATGTGGCGATACGCGTCGCAGAGGCGCACCCAAGATCTTTCGAAAACGGACAATTGTTACGTGTAATGTACGTTTAAAAAATAGATCCACAAGTCACATTTTTCTAGCGCCGATAATTCTTGTCCTCCTTTTCTCTTTCTATCTCACGATAAATGATTCATTTACTCATCCACTAACTCTCCCTTTTCCCATGCTGCATGGTGCAGCGCTCCCAAATTTCGACTTGGTGCGCTCCAGTGATTCCTTTGTTCACTGGGCGAACTTGTGTAAAGGAAAGGAAGAAAGAAAGAAGTCGACAGCAAGGAGAAAGAGTCGATGCGGTGTAAAACTCTTCAAGATTTTTAGTCTAAGAAACTGCTTACATCCTCTATGAAAGTTACATCAGATAACGAGTAAAAAAGAGAAGACACCTTAATTCAAACATAAATAACTCCGTAACGCGCATTGCGCGATCCTTCTGAAAGTTGAAGCGAATGAAACGAAATCAAGTACTCAGCTATAAAATTTGGCTGGATGTAAGTTTAATTAAATCGAAGCAACGATAAATTCATAAAACAACGTGATATGCAAACAGGAGGTTCTAATGTTTGAATTTCGAATGTTCAATTAAAAAATTTAACTGATGAAATTAAAACCATTATTTTTCGGCTAATAGTAGCTAATAGTCGGACAGGAAAACGTCAAAACAAAGTAAGGAGAAAAGTAACACGAAGCCGCATGCGTCGAAGCGTAGTTGCGAGCGGCGCCCGAGCAGGCGAGGGAAGAGACGAGGTGGAGTACATAATGAGCGAGCTGAATGCATCGGGCGTTTGGAGGGCATAGCCGGAGCGTCACCGTGACACTAAGCGGAACGCGAAACTGCGGCGAATAATTGCACCACGTTCGAGCGAGTCGCGAGAGTGCAACAACACTGTAGTATAAGCGACCACGTCAGCGCCGGGCGACCGTGCAGCCTGCGAGCGCTTGCCGCAGCGAGTGCATAACAACGCCGGTGCCGAGTGGGCGCAGCCACTGCCGGGCAATTAACCCGAATGGTAACGAGCCGCGTCGAGCGCGTCGCGTCGCCTCGCGTCGCGCCAGGCCGCGTCTGCGACCACACTGGCGAAATTCGTCGATTTCATCGTCGAAATATCCAACCAGCTTCGGGCGCCCGCGCCGCGGTCTCATTAAAGTGAATCTCGCGACTTGAACAATGTCTCGTTAACCCCGATAAACTCATCAACTTTACAGTAACTTTTGGTATATTAAATCACAATGCCGAAATTCAGCAATGCCGAGTCTCTCGTGACTAATCAGATTGCAATCATATTTATCACGATATAACAGAATAGTAATACGAGAAAGGGAATAACAAAATAGTAATAAAGAGAAAGGAAAATACGAAAAATGTTATCAAAACTTGTTCAAAACAATATATCTCGTTGAGTGCAATATGAAAATATGGGTGTAGCTTTTGATCAATTTGTTGCTGCATTATTTCGTATTTTTATTTTGTTGTACTATGTGATAAATAAGAATACTATACGAACCACTTATAAGAGATGTGCAACCTCTATAAATCGTGCCAAATTACAAATCGACTGCCAAAATTACGTATATTTGTTTATCTGAGGAAATACCCCGGACACCGACATACATCGTCGTGAATTACGAGATAATTTTATATCAGCAGTATTTTCGACCATGACGGCTCAGGTCTAGACGATGATAAATTATTAACGTTGGACCGGCCGTTTAGTAGAACGACGAACAGTCGTAGATGCTCTTATCGATCTCAACTCGCAGACTTTCGTCTTGCGCGAAGACGTGCCTGAAGACGTGTTTTAAAAATAAAACGGCACTCACGTTATCGAGCTCGAAATTGTTAAATAATCAAGGGGCACGAGTCGGAATATTAATTAAGAATAATTTACTTCATCCCGTCGTGCGTCCTGAGAAACATTGCAAAAAACAAGCCGTAAAGCAAGCTGACTGAATAATTTATTCTGAAATAACACATTTTTCACGGAAACCAACACATCGTCACGCTCCAATTATATTGCGTGGCGTCGTTCGACTCGTTGGGTGCAAAATAAATTAATATCGTCGCGTTTCGTTGTTATCTTCAACGAAGATACGACCTTTTTCTTACGTGTATGCGTTTGCAAACGCAACACGCAAACACCCTCCCTTCTTTCGCTCGATCGCATACGACGTTGATTTTTTCTCTCTCTCTCTTTTCTTTTTTATCGCGACCGAAAGCCCGATACGTGAGCGTAGGTGCGTAAATAAGGAAGCTATTGAACTTAGATAAGAGACCTGGCGCGGTGTGTACCGTCATTCGAATTGCGTAACACGTGCGTGAGCGGCGGCCGTCGCGCGCGACACAACCGAGCGCTTCGAATTAGGTATCCGACTTGGTAACGCACAGGCGGGAGGTGCGACATGCGCCTCATTCCTGTACATCCTATGCAGGTGCGCGCGAGACCCGCGCACTTTTGCGTACGAACGTACGCAGTATGTCGGCTTGCGTAATCTTGGCGAGTAGTCACGTCCGGTAACGCCGGTCGCTTGCGCACGAGCGATTACTTAACGACTTAACGCCTTAACGTAGCGTCGCGAAAGCAACGAGCGGCTAGAACCCAAACGCAGGTATCGCCGATATATCACCGAGCAAATAAACCTGGTCTATCTATCATCGTGTTTAACGATTAACGAGAGTTCGTCGCGACCAGACATCTTACGAGATTTCTGTTTGACGTAACTTGTGTGGCGCGTGTCTTTTTTTATCCGAAAAAATGCACGTCATGTGCAAAAGTCATGTGATTCTGCAGCGCCAAGGACGATATACTCTCAGAAGAATCATACCTATATTGATTTAAAAACTTATTCGATTTATTCGTGTATAATTTAAATAAATAAATTGGACAGACAAATAGACAGACAATGGGTGGATAGATGAACGAATGGATGAATGAATGGGCAAATAAATGAATAAATAAATAAATCATTAATTATGTTGTTTAACGCGACATTGAGACATCTGCATTACTCGCGCGCTAGAAATTACTGATGGGTGTCTTCGTCTCGGCGATTAGCGGCGTTCATTAGTGCTGGCTTAGCCATGGAATCATCGTCCTCTTCTAGCTGACGAGGCGTCAAAACTCTCGTCGTAATGGTAGCTTGCGAGCAACGCCGCGCTCTCTTAGAATAATCAGTCATTCTCTAGATTCTCCCTCTCTGGGTTCGTCCACCGGCCATCGCTACTGCGCCAATGAAAATGCCCGGTAGGATGATTTTCACCCTAGGTTAATTATTGTTATTAGCCGGTGGGCGAGCACTAGGAACTGCGATCGCTCGTTCGCTCGGTTGCTTCTGATATTATGACGAAGAGGAGGCAGTCTGCCATTAGCGCCGCGCAACTATGCGGCCGGAATGCTGATACGTTTTTTGCACGCGCGCGGTATTCATGTCGCAATTACCGGGCCTTCTACCGAATCTCGTCCAATTTCGTGCGTCGGGGGCGTACGCGCTAGGATAGCGTAGGAATGTTCCACGGTAGCCTGTTGTAGAGGAGGGGGGAGATAGACGGTAGTCTGCGCGCTTATTACAGCGATATTTTGAACGCCGCCAGCGGATTCGTGGGATCCGTGGCAGCGTGCGGCGGGAATCATAGCTCGAACTGTTGTTTGTGAATTAGCGAATACGTCCCACCGATAATTAGATGGGAATACATGTTGTTCGGTAATTCGAATGCGCATGCGAAAGAACTTTATTGCGAAAACTTCTGAACTATTCATTAAGATATATATTTTATATCGTACTTTCTTATCCCTCCTCAGTTGCTAACCAACTTGTTTCGACACGGACTAGTTGATAGCCAATTTGTCCCGACAAGCTGATAGTTAATTTGTTTCGACACCGAAAAGTCGACAGCCAACTTGCCTCATAACAGAAAACGTGATAGCCAACTTTTTTCAACCTAGGTAAACCGATGACTAATTGCCTCAACACTGACAAGTTGATAGCCAACTTGTCCCGACACTTGCAAGCTGATATTCAACTTGTCCGGGAGTTGATAGTCAGCTTGCTCCTGTATTGGGATAAAATGGCCACGTTGTAGCATGTTTGTTTGTGTTTCGGTTGTTGTTTAAGAAAATATATGATTTATGGGATCATTGCAGGCAAGAAAACATAAATAAAGGTTTTTATCATACTTGTATATTGGATTACAACAATTAGTTATCTGAAAAGTTATAACTCTGTAATTCTGAAATTGTAGCATCTTAATGATCTGTCGTAACTTCGTGACAAAACCGTCACTGAAAAGAAATAACTTGTAACAACATTGCAAGTAAGATACCTTAGATAGACTTCTTGATTCCAGACGTTGTTGATAAATTTGCATTTTTCTCATGAACATCAATGAAATCGAACTTAATTTCGAAAGTGTGAGAAGACAAAAATTTTAAATAACAGGGAAGCTACTCGTATTGCCCACTCGATAGTTTCTACGTTCCATCGGATCTCGCGCCGCACAGTGTGATATTTTCGCAATCTAGGTGGACAAAATGAAAATTTTTTATTAAATCATAAAATTAATAAAACATTAAATTTTAATTGTAAATAGATCATATTTAAAGGCCCCATAATTATTTTTAAAGAAAATAAGAGGAACATATAATAAATGGATTTGAAACTTCTGCTGTTTGGGTCGCAAGAAAACAAACACCTATGAAAGCGCGTCATTCATTTCAACTTCATTTACCGATAGCATTGTGACTGTACTGTAAAATAATATTAGTATGATATTATTGCATTCTTAACTTATCAAGATACACTTACATATTTTTATATATTTTCTAATGCTAATTTATTAACTCTCTAAATTCTTTTAAAGTTTAAAACTAACATGTATTACTCTCTTTATTGTCACATTATAAATATGTTTATAACATATTATACCGCATTATACCGTGTTGGGACAAATTTTACGTTAAACCTGATTCCTTAAGCTGTACAAATCGCGAAACTTTTGTTGCGCATATTTGCGAATTCAATTAATATAAATTAATGAACAATTAGTAAAATGTATCATAGATATACGTGGATTTCACTACACGGAACGGAGATACGGATTGTAATATACAATCCGTTAATTAGTTTACATTTTAGAAAACTTAGTGGGTTAATAAATTACTATTAAATTTTTTAAAAATATATATTGTGACGTGGCAGCCGTGGAGGCGCCCGTCACCAGGGAATTCGCGAGATTGTTTCGTTTTCCCTGGTGACGGGCGCCTCCACGGCTGCCACGTCACAATATATATTTTTAAAAAATTTAATAGTAATTTATTAACCCACTAAGTTTTCTAAAATGTAAACTAATTAACGGATTGTATATTACAATCCGTATCTCCGTTCCGTGTAGTGAAATCCACGTATATCTATGATACATTTTACTAATTGTTCATTAATTTATATTAATTGAATTCGCAAATATGCGCAACAAAAGTTTCGCGATTTGTACAGCTTAAGGAATCAGGTTTAACGTAAAATTTGTCCCAACACGGTATAATGCGGTATAATATGTTATAAACATATTTATAATGTGACAATAAAGAGAGTAATACATGTTAGTTTTAAACTTTAAAAGAATTTAGAGAGTTAATAAATTAGCATTAGAAAATATATAAAAATATGTAAGTGTATCTTGATAAGTTAAGAATGCAATAATATCATACTAATATTATTTTACAGTACAGTCACAATGCTATCGGTAAATGAAGTTGAAATGAATGACGCGCTTTCATAGGTGTTTGTTTTCTTGCGACCCAAACAGCAGAAGTTTCAAATCCATTTATTATATGTTCCTCTTATTTTCTTTAAAAATAATTATGGGGCCTTTAAATATGATCTATTTACAATTAAAATTTAATGTTTTATTAATTTTATGATTTAATAAAAAATTTTCATTTTGTCCACCTAGATTGCGAAAATATCACACTGTGCGCCGGGGGGACAAATCACCGAAACGGCGGCGGCGGTAGAAACAGAGTGCCCCCTCAGTGGTTTTACGACCGAACGAGCCCGACTTTAGAAAATCCGTAATGGCGGTGTTCGCGGAGGCTGACTTAAGCGAACAGCACAAAACCGCAACCTCCGGTTCTCAGCGAAGCCAACGTATTAATTACGGAATGTTTAGTGTTAAATTTTGTGGAACGACGATCCCCGTTGCGCCGAGTCGCGTCGCCCTCTCCGCCGTGCTCGTTGCTCGCGCTCACCTCCACGGGGATTCCTACGAACAATTATTGTACGACGACCGCAAATCGTCGCCTACGGCGCGAAACCGAAGCGTTCGCCGGCAGCAACGTCTTCGCTCCCTTATCTTCTAGCACACCCTTTTTCGTCGATTTCTTCGTGTGAGGCGCACAGAGGTCATCGACGTGATGGGGTCGAACGATTTTTCGTGGCTACAACGAACGTCGAACGAGCATGGTGCGTACTCGACGGGATAATGGAAAGCAATAACGCGTCTGACGTGAATCGCACGAGGATAAGCCGTCACCGCCGTCGCCGCCTCCGCCATCAGAGGCTCCTGAGCGCTGACCCTATACTTTCGATTTGATAGACAAGCGGCGCGCAAAACCAACCAACGGCGTGTCGTAACTGACCGCGCGTGTAATTCTACGTGAAAATTGAGCATGTCGCGGTACTAAGTAATCGGCCAGCCCTCGATCAACCTTTCCTTGCGATATCATCGACACACGTGGAGAACGGCTGCGTCGAAAGTGTTGCGCTCGACCCTCACCTCGCGCCAAGGGATGACCGGCCGACGTTTGCGGCCTGTTCAAAGCCGCGGCTTAATGGAGGCAATTTGCATGTTCGCGCTTTTGATTAGTTATACACGGTGCTTCATGCGCCGACGCTTCTCCCATCACGATTTAGAATTGTACAGTTCGTCGTGAGCGAGCGGCGCGAACCTGTTATGGAAACTAGTGACGGATATCTCCCCGAAAAGAAGCGGAGAAGAATGTGTGTGAAGATAGCCTCTCATTTTCAAAATATGGAAAAATATTAAAATATGGATTTTCGAAATATGGACAAATATAAAAGTGGTTACTCCCAAAGAGTCCAAGGAGGATCGAATAGTTTTGATATTTTAAGTAGTCATAAAGTCATTTGAAAAAAAGAAAGCCAACCCTACTAAAAATAATAAAATACATAAAGGAAACATTTTTTTATAAATCGATCAGTTTCTTTAGAGTTCTGATGATCCTTTGACGAGTTTTAATTGATTATTCTTATGATTTGGATCGATACAAACGAGACGATTTATTTTATTGGAGGATTTTGTGAAGTGTTTGTTGGCCGCCCTTCTTCAAATGATTTTTGACCGCTTAAAATCGATAGACAAATTTTAGAACTCTTCGGAAGGTAATTAAAAGTTAAAATATTTTGTTCAAATTTAAAAAATGAGGGGTTAATTACATTCAGGTAAAGAATACCGAACAGATAAGAGGCTCTCTATAACCGCAGACAATGGAGCGTCGTTAAAGCCGGTTGGTCTCGGTGCATTCTTTTGCTCATTGTGTTGCGCAGGATTCACTCCCGTTCCACCCCCGCGTCGACACGCTTTATGCCTAATTTCTCGGAGCGGGCCAGGGGAAAAGTCCGTGCGATAATCGGGATTTCATACCTCGACGCGCGATACGCGCGGGGCACCCGTCGAATTCTATCTGCCTTCTTTTTTATCGATATCGATCTCGCAGGTTTTTTGCCTCGGGGTGTCTTCGAGCACAATGGGGAAGCTCGAGAGAATGGAACGCACCGCAGCGATGACCCCGGGAACCTCGGCAGAATGAGTCGGTTGAGTTGCGGCCGAGTCGCGAGAGCGGAACAGGGTATCGGTCACATGCACCCAAAAGAAAGACCTCTAATTGCAAGGTGCTATTTCCTGCACGGAAAGAAAAGTGCTTTTTCTCTATGTTGAGTCTTCCAACGGCGTTGCCTCAATAATTATTGCCTCAATAATACGCACAAATTCGCGCGGAGATCTAATCGGCAACTCCTAATTTATACGAAAAAGCACCGAAAGGCTCGAGATTCGACCGCGAGAAAGAGAAAGGAAGAATGTGTCTGTTGTAAAAACGCGGGCCTCGTCTGCGGGCGCCAAAGGGTCTGAAAATAGCCCATTTAATCCGCGGGGCTCCACCCACCCGGCGCTATTAGCTTTTGCATTTTTAACCTATGAATTCATCTCCGAAAATTAACAACCCAATTAAAGCGGCCATTAACGTCTCGGTATCTCATTAGGCGGAGATCGTTTGCAACTTTTAATGGAAGGGGGCATCCGGTTTTTGCGAAACGAAAGACAGACGGACGGATTCTCATTACAGAGAACTGCTTTATGATGCTTTCTTATCACGTTTATACTATCCAAACGGCGATCAAGCATGGAGACGCCATGAATTTCGGCTCGCATTTAAAATCAGTCTTCCGATGCGTATCAATGATCATTTACGATTCATAAGTCGAACACGGCGCAGCAGCTGCCGCGCACTATAAAGTTGTTCTATTACTATCGAAATAGTCGTTTTCCAGATTATTTTACTCGGCACTAAATCCGATTCTTGGCAACGGCAGCCATTTCGTTTCAACGATATCCTGCATCGACAATATCGTGTATTCTTTGTTTATTTAATGATATACATATGTATTTATTCAACTTATATGCATGTGCTATTGATTGCGACGTGTGATCTGTACTTAAACAGAGTTAATGTAAAACGAAACACTCGACTCGGGTAGTTAGGAACATGTACAGAATTAATTTCTCTCCCTCTAAAGTTCGCAAAATTTAGGCTTTGTAGTTTGAAACTCGTATTCATTTGGGATTCATTTCGAATTGCAAAATTGTTTTCAATAAATGCACACTGAAAACCGGGGTTATTTTTGTCGGTACACTTCAGCTACGATAAGAACGATAAAAAGTAGGCGCTGCAAATAAAAATATCGCTTAAATATAGAGTACGTGTTCAGAAATAGGAGAGAATCATAAAGAAGTTAAGTCATAAGCCATAAAATCGATGTCGCTCGGCCAATGTAGAGCTATCGAAAAGTTTATAACTTCATTCTGCCATCGCAGATAAGGAATTAGGATAAATTCGAATAAGATGGCCATACTTTTTTAAAATGCAAAACAAATATATTTCTTATTGTTATTTCTTAATAGCGTTTGGCACATTACTTCACTGAAGTCTACAGTACATAATACCATTAGAGTTAAAAGAAAAATATTTTAGTGAAATTATTTATTACAAAAATATCAAAACATGAACATTGGCTATCTTACCTAAATGTTTAAGACAAGATATCCGAGTTTACCCTACACGATGAAAAATGGTGACACATCGGAGATTACATTCGCCTGGAAAGAAAGAAACAAAGAAAAAAAAATCAATTTGTCTTTTTCCTCTGTGAACTTGCTTCGTCGGTTTTCGCATGGCAGAAAAAATTAATTTCAGCGCATTCAAACTTCGACGTTTGGAAACGCGCAACGTCCGTCTTCATTCGCGGTAATTGGCACGAGTTACATTACTCTGTATCTACAGCCACGAAAATCAGAGGAATTCTGAGTTAGATGAGAGTTTTTTTGTTGAATAGTGATTACAAATAGATATTACTTATAACATAATTCAATTGAAAAAAATTTGGATCCAATTCTGAATAAAAACCTGAATATCTGAAGCGAGTGGGCTGTTTTTCGGAGAGCTAAAGTAAGCGTAGCGTTCCCCTATCTTTCGAAAGTAGTTATCTCACTCCTACGTGACCTAATAGGTGCACAATGATCGATGGATCGTCGTACAGCGCCCTGACAACCCGATCTCGAGCGGCAATCCGTTCGATCTCGGCGCGAGCGCGGCGAATCTGCGGCAGGTGTGATCATGGGAAAAGATCAATTTCATCTATAATGGAAACGTCTCGCAGTCCGCCGGATTCATCCCGTTCTCTAACCGCGTGACTCCGCCCCGCTCTTTACACGATTTTTCGGAGCGTCTTTCTCGGGAACGAGGAGCGCTCTCCTCCCGACAGTCATTCATCACGGCGCGACTGTTCCAGACACCTGCATTGTCTCAGACCTGACTCCGGGCTTTTGTTTCTCGGCGGCTCACGCCGCTTCTCATTGTTTCACCTTCGAAGCGCGGTCGATTTTCGCCGTTAAATGGCATTTCGGCACCGGCTGCAAGATTGCCCATAACTCCTGTTTCGCCACCCCGACGAATCGCGCAACTCCCCGGAAGACGTTTCCACCGAGAGCGACCGGACTTTTTTCTGCCTATTGTTTCAGTTTCACGCTCGATTTTGCCGAACCGTCCCATCATTTCGGCTTTTGTCTCGTGGGTGCCGGCGAACAATAGAATTTAATTAGAGAACTGTCAGCTCTGGTTTTCTTCATGGATACAGTCCGCGACCACCAGCGCGAGAGAAGGTGGTATGGATCTTGGGGAATTCTCGACTTCAGCAATACCACCGCGAGTAGAAAAGCTCGGAGCTCACGAAGCTCCGAATAAATAGCAGGGCGAATTAACATCCGGGATCGTGCTGGTCGGTCCGCGAGAGACTTGCCTTACCTCTTGCAACGGGTGCTGATCTTTCACGCTGGGGAGCAAAACGGTAATGCAAATAATGAAATTTTGATGGAGCAGCTCGGACGGAGAATCGGCATAAATTTATGCCGAGCCCTTCAAATCGTCCGCGCCACCCTCATTAACAATATTCATTGGCGGTTCCACGCCGATAATTCAGCCATTCATCAGGCCGATCTAACGATCCGTTCGGTTCTTGCGCTCGCTCGGGCGAAATCGATTAAAGTGATCGACTGCGGGAGCGGGCGATTCCTCTCTCTCACGAGGCGATTCGCGCGAGGGGGTTGAGAAAGAGCGCGCATGCACGCGGAGAACTAATTCCCGGGACAATGCATCACACCGAAAGAGAGAGACAGAGAAAGAGAGAGTTCAGGACGAGTTCCTGAACGCTGCCTCATCAGGGAACTTCACGTTAATGAGGATAGCGCGCACACCGTTCCTAGGGAGATGTATATCCCTGTTTTTTGTCAAACCACGTGTACGCAAGCTCGATGGATCGAGTTTCGGTGCAGAGGCGGGTAGATTATCTGAAGGGAAGGCTTCGTTGTGTGTCTCTTAATTACCGGTGTGGTCCTCTCGCGCTCTCGCCTTATCTTGTGATGTTATCTTTTTACTTAAGCAACGGTAATTATCTGTAGATGATAATCGAATATAGCCACTCTGCAATTCGGTATAACCTTATTTGGAACCATTCCGAAATTGGTTGGTATGGGTTCGCGAAATCGGTAACTATAAAGGAATGTAGAAATGAAGGAAATTGCTTCTCCTATGATCTCGCGGTTATATTTCTTAAAACTTCGACATCACATTTAATAACGGAAAAACTTTTCCTGCAGTCTGACTTCCATTTTAATTGCACATCTCAAATATCTTTCAAAAAATAAAACATTATATAAAAAATAGTTAAAGAAAATTTAGTATAGTTTCGAGGGGGAAAGAAGATGATAAGATCTATTTGAATGGCCTGGGAAAGACCTGTCAATTAATTCGCTTTAATTTTTTTAATGTAATCATATCGTTTTACTAACACATATCAATTTCTTTGATCATGCGGACACATACATATTTTACGCATAAAAGTAACGGAGTAAAATTATCGAAAAATGAGTACTTTCCGAGATATTTTACATTTTATCCAGATACTTTCCAGAATATACAAGATACGAAATATCTTGTAAACTATATGAGTAAAAAAATCATTCGATTTGACTCGGTTGTCACTTTACTTCCCGAGTGGAATTTCATTCATCAAAGAATTTTACCTTTACATAGCTCTTTATACTTTATAAATTATTAACTTCGACAAAAATTTAGTTATAAGGCAATAACCGCTAGTAGAATGAAATCAAGTGTACGTGACAACGGTAAAGCTAAAGCGTTAAGGAAACGTTCAATCATCGGTACACATTCATATTCGAGCGATTACCGAGCCACTTAATCGGGCAGGAAGCGTCCCTCCGATTAGAAAGAGGGGCCGCTTTTCTGTTGAGATAAAGGCATAACTCGATTTACGAAGAGAAGTCATCGATCAACAGGACACGGATTGGATTCGTCAGCTTCATCAGCGTCATTCTCGCTTGGTTCCCCCCAATGATCTCTGGTTTGTCGGAGGTGGCGAGACTTCCGCTGGGCGCGTCGGACAGGTGAATCGCAGCCGGCGATGTGGTCGGGCGACGTTCGAGAAATCGCGCGACGCGCTTCCTGCGGATTTTCGACTCGCTTTTCGACTCTTCAGGGCCGCCGTTACCGTCGAACGGCGGGAGGCAGGAGGTCGGGTGGGCGTCCCGCAGCGTCGCGTTAAATCACTTTGATTATCCCCGGTCCCGTCGATTAAAAGCTCCGGGGTAATTATCCTAGCGTTCTACGAGCGGCGAGTACAAACTGCTATTTAATTGCACTATTTAATTTAACTCTCCCTTTCTCTCGCTCCCGATGCGTCGGCGCTGCTGCGTGCAGCACACACAGGACGTGCGTTATTGGTTTAATTTATCGATTGTGCGAGAGAGCTCATTGTTGATTTCTTAATAAACCGCAGTCGTGCGCGGCGCACGCGAGGTGTGCATTTCGATGAAAGCCTCCGAGGTACCCCAACGAAGACTTCCGATCACTGTTCGCGCGACTGTAAAAGATATCTTTGTGCATTTTAACGACGAGTTGCACACACCTTAGCGAGTATAATGAAATGGTTGTTACGCACGCTACGCTCGTTACTCACAGACTCGAGCTGGAAATCAAGAGTTCTCGAAAATGATTCGTATTTCCAGGAAGACACTGATGATGCTCCGTAGGAAATGTTACGATCAAAGTAGCGACTTTATTTTGTATGTAACTTTAATTTTGTATGTAACTTTAATGTAACTTTTTCTTAGGAATGAAAAGTTTCACTTGAACTCGATGATTTTAGCGAACATGGAACTTATCAAATTGTGGAAATGAGAAAGTCGCGTGAAACTTTTCACTTTTTGCATTTCTCAGGAGAAAATTACATGATCGTCATCTTGTTGTGAGATAAATCACGCTTCTTTTCTTCACAGCAAGATGGTCGGCGAATTTCACACGTACTTTTGTGAGGCCCTTTTAGATTTATTTCGAGTTAAAGACTTTCTATTAGGACACTCCCACAATCTCTGGTACGGACAGGATGAAAATTTATTTCGTTCACCCTCTTCTCAGAGACGAAAAGCCCCGTATGTATTGGCTGGAATAGCGGGCGGAGATTTTCACGAGGGTTTTTCGTCGACGATATAATCGAAGCTTGTATATCCCGAACTTCCAGACGCAAACCGTGACACGCGAAACGCTTGCTAGCTTGCAAGAGGCCGGGGGAACTTGTATATCTCGAAATGCGCATTTCGTTATGGCACGTCGGAGTTTTGGCGAACTCTATATGTTCTACCTCGTTTCCATGTCGTGGCCGACTGCCCAAAAAGGCGTGCCTAAACAATGAAGTTTATGGACCGAGGCCTGCGGGAGCGGCCATTAAAACAATCGACAGTCGTGCTTACGGGGGATGCAAATGCAATGTGCGAGCACAATGGCTTCTCGGGAGAGGTCGCGGCAGTAAATACCGGCATAATTGCCAGCCTCAAAAGTTAGGGCCCTTTCACGAGCGGTCGTCCTTCTTTTTTTCATGTTACTTAGGGCCTGTATCTATGGGCTCGCTCACGGGATTAGATGGCGCGTTTAGATTGCAACGTTATTGCGCTGTTAAATTAGTCTAAGTGTTATTAACATAAATTTAACATTGAAAATTAAACTTAACATACACTTTTTTATTCCCTTTTCGTAAAAAAAATGTTACGTCGTTAAACTGGTTTACGTGTCACTCAAAGAAAAATAATTGGCTGAGTTAACGCAACAATATTTTATGTTTTATTTTATATTTTATAATATATTTTATGTATTTTATGGGTGTTTCAGTTAAAAAATATACATGAACATATAATCAACAGAAAAATTTACATATTTAATTGTTAAGGTAAATCAAATGGCAGCAGATATACAACTGATGATGATGTCATGTCAGAAACATATGATATAATATCTATATAAGTGACGAAATAATATATATATATATTCTTAAGATAAATAAATCAATAAAACGAGAACCAAAAATAGATATAGGAAATGATTTGTAAGAGATTTCGGGTTGCATTTTCTTATTATGCAAATATTATTATTTGTTGTCACAAAAATTTTGTTCTGCTTCCTCCTCATCTCATATATATATATATATATATATATATGAGATAATAGATGATTATTAAGTATGAATATTGATTAATATGAAGTTCAACGTAGTGAAATAAAAAACACCAAAGGAGGAAACAGAATGAATTTTTTGTGACAACAAATAATAATATTTGATTGCATAATAAGAAAATGCAGTCTGAAATCTCTTACAAATCATTTTTTATATCTATTTTCGGTTCTCGCTTTATTGATTTATTTATCTTAAGGATATATTGCGTATATTGGATAAAAAAATATTGTTTTATTAATGAAAATAAAGTGCGGAATGTAATCGCATGTCGAGTGAGATGAACTTTAAATCTAGTAATATAAAATTTCTCAACTTTTTTAAGACGTCGTCGGAGAACACGAATTTGTTTTGTTGCCGTGACAATTATGTTAACGAATGCGCGGAATAGAAAACCAATGTCGTACATTACAACGAGAACGAATCACGGCACGGGAGAAAAAGCGCGCTGGTCCCGGCGGTACCAAAGCAAATTATGCGCGCATATGCGTCACCACACCCGCCAAATGGCCAATTCGTGTTTGCAGATTGCCTCTATCTCGGCACCCTGTCGCGACCTGAGATTGCAGTTTCCTCTTTCCACCTCGGGACGAATGATTTCGTAATGGAGTGGGAGGGGAGGAGACGTGGACCAAATAAGAGCGTCCTTATTTTTTGTGGCTCGCTTCTTAAATTCCGGGTTAACGCTCAACATTCGGCAGAAACTGGCCGCGGCGGAATCAATCACGACCCTAGCGCGATATACAATACCGCGAATCACCATTACACGAAAAAATTATGGGAAGATTTTGCGTAATCGCGATTCCTCGTGGAAGGCGCGAGTTCGGCCGGTGCGAGTGGGTTAAGTGAAATACTCGCTCGCTGGAGGCGAGAGCCAAGGCGCCACGCCTCTGAAAGTCGCCGCCGCGGCTTTCCTGAAAGCCGTGTCGGTGCTAAGGCACCGAGCCGGATTAAAAACGCCGTCGGGAACGGCCGCGTATTATTATCGCAGCACAATGGCGGAAACGGCGGCTCGATTGCGAAGTCCCCGGTCGTTTCGCGCCGGGTTTTATTGGTCTTCGGCGCGCGCGCGCACGTTCTTTCTCCAGCGCAGCCGCGCCGATTTAATTCACGACGTACGGTCGGCGCGAATACAAACGCGTTTTTAAACGCGCCGAGCCACCGGCCGAGAGGCGAATTCCGAGGTAGGCGAAAACAGCGATAAATTGCCGATTATCGTGCTTAACGTCCTTCCTTTCTCGCGTTCGTTTTATTTCATTACGCGCGTTCGCCTGCTCGCGCGGCCAGAGCGTACGTATATTGTGCGTGTACGTCGCGCGGGCACGCACGTGCCCCGTTAAGGGTATCTCCGAACCGCGTTTCATTCGAGAACTGGAATATGCGCCAGCCGCACGCGAGGTTCCCGCCTCTTTTGCTTCTGCATGTTCGATTTTGCAGAAGCACGGCAACCGCAAATATTAATTATTAATATACGATTTTTAATAATCATGACATATTTAACGACTACCTGCCATACAATTACGGTACAGATACAATAAGATTATTTGATTTTTACATAAGGGAGATATGTAATAACTATAAACTAAAAAATCAACTAAAAACTAAACTATCAACAAAAAAATATCTCTTATATATTTTGGAAGTTTTATTCACAACTTGTCGATGATTTTACCTTATTTTTATTAAATAATGAGTAAGATCGATTCGTATAAAAAGAACTATACCATTATTTTTAGGAAATACAAAATAACTTCGATATAACCATTAAATATAAAGTAGCTCATTAGCCTTTTGTTTGGCTACAAGCCACTTCTAAGGGACACTTTTATCAACAAAAGGAAGTTGAGAATAAAGGCGTTCGCGTTCCTGTCAATCATTTCTCTGTTACTTTTCTGTTTAACACAGTCTATTCTACCAAGAAATATGGTGTTTTTAATCATAATCACATTGAGAGATTGTGTTCAAGGAAATCATTTCTTAATTAAATTCTGCGGTGATGTTAGCTTGGATTTTTTGTTTTGTATAAAAAGATGAATAGAATATCCGTTGATAAAAACTTATTATTTTTTTAATTTAATAATTCTTGCACAACAATGGCCAATTGCAATTTTGACTGGGGAGGCTTCTTTCTCGTCGGATTATTTCTTGATGATACATCAAGTGATGTATCATCTCTTAATACATTTCTTGTTAAAATCAATATATATCTATATATACATCTATATATATATATATATATATATATATATATATATATATACATATACATAAAATCAGTACACTAGGATTCATAAATGCGTTTACACTTCCGGAGAATTGGATTTTTTCGATCTGGCGTATCGTTTCTCAGTAAGCGTGAATCGTAATTGTTAGTTACTGAAAGATCCGACAACTAATTAACAGTCACGATTTACGCTTACTGAGAAACGATGCGCCAGATCGAAAAAATCCAATTCTGTAGATACCTAGAATACTAGGAAGTATAAAGGCATTAATGAATCCTAGTGTACATTGGTAAATAAAGATAATGTTTTCTACGTCTTGAATCGTTCTAATCGCCTCTACGTTATCGATGCTTAGCAAGTTTGTCGTCCATTCCAGCATCCCCTTAAGCCGGGGTTCGAACCGAGGTGTTTCGAGTCTCCGCTAAACAATTAAGCCGGGATTCGAAACGATGTATTTCCAGTTTCCGCTTAACTTTTGAGCCGAAGATTCGAACCGAAGTTTTTTGAGTCTCCGTTAAATTATTATGCCGCGATTCGAACTGATGTATTCAGTCTCCGATGTTATTCACATTATTATAAAGTACCAACTCCAATTAGATGAATTGTGGACTAGATAGTGCCCTTTGTGTCACTTTGATATCTTTAGTGGTTGCTGAGAAATGTGCGAAAAATGCAATCGGTAGTAAAATTTAACGAACCGTTATTAATAGTATTATTATAGTATTATTAGCATTATTGTAAACTCTGAATTCCAACAGGATAAATGGTGGAGAACTTTGTTTTCTTTGAATCATATCGATATCTTTTGTGGTTGCAAAAAATATGAGCGGTATGTTTAAGCTTGTATATTTATTTATTGTTTTATATTGTCCAGTTTCCAAATCTTTTTTCCTTGCAAAATTATGCAAAACGTAGTGTGAGAAAGACAAGACTGATGAGAGATGATCTAGTTTTACGATAATATCACCGCTAACTCGCTTCGTGTCTACGTCGCGCGGTCCGTTCAGTTCATCAGTGGTGAGACAAGAATAGAACGATTGGATGTCTGTCCTTTTCTAACTTACTATCATTGTACGGAAGTACATCGGGCATGAACCAGGTGCATTTTATCGTTACCACGGCGAAAATGCGTCTAACGAAGGTAGTAAAGACACACTTTGTTAGATGGCGTCTCGAAAATGCGCCTAGTAGAGACCCTATAATAAGAGACAAGACACTATATGTCAACATTTTGATTGGCTGCGCTATGTTTGGGTCCTCGTTTCCGGTTAAGATCATCAGCTGAGTGACAATACAAGCAGTGGTCTGTTCTTTTCAGCTGCACTGGCTGTTGAACTGCAATAAGTTAAAATGAGACAAGTATACTTCCGGTTTGGACCCAAACATGGCGAATCTAGTATCTACAAGCGACGGTGTCCTGTCTCTTATCATAGGATCTCTAGCTCTGGCCATTGAAATCAGGCTGGTGGCCACTCTCATGCTTCTCTCTGCTACTACTCACTAGACGTAAATAAAAAAAATATGTACTATATGTCTCACAAAATATAATTGTACGCGGCTAAAGACTTTGATTGCGGCAAACGTTGAAGTCTAAAGACACCTTGCATTTAACGGCTATCAAGACATACAAGAGTATGATCTAAAAAAGGGGTCATGATTATTTAATTTTTCCACAAATATGCGACTATTAATAAAAATCCCTATTAATTATTAACAAAAATCCCTTTCATATCCACATTTCATATACACATACATTTCTACATCGTGGCAATGACGGTCGTAAAGTGACGCACGAGTACCGCGGATTATGTGCATGCCAATGCACGTTTCCAATCGGCGTTGCGTGGGACACGTGCGGGCGCTGTAACAGCTCCTTCTCGAAAAATGGAGCACGACTCTGAGCGAAGGGATTTCGAGTCGGGATCGACCGTTGAATAAAGCGAGAGAGAGTGCGCGCGATTTTACCGGTCTTATCTCACGGGATACTCTCCTTTTTCAGGTACGGATACGCGATGCCCGTGAAAGGTATGCCGAGATCTCTTTGCGCCCTCAAAAGTGCCGTCTTTCTTTATCGGTAGCCCATTTCGTTACAAGGTTTCCGTTAGCGGAGAGCCAACGGGTCAAGCGATATATTTTCTTTGCCCACGTCGCTGCCTCTTTGTATCCGATAAGATTTTTTTCGGCCGACCATCATGGCCGAATTATGACGGCCGCGTCCCACGTGGCTGACCAATTAAGATGTCCTTTACCGTTCGCGTTCGAGGTACAGCTGATATCGTCGAGCAAAGTACTTACAAAGAGAAAAAGTATGTGAGAAAAAGGGAGAGAGAAAGAGAGAGAGAGAGAGAGAGAGAGAGAGAGAGAGAGGGAGAGAGAGAGAGAGAAAGAGTTATTCATTATTTACTTATTTATTAGTTCCTCTTGCCTTCGAGTGCACCGAATATATCGTTATAGCTAACCGATAACCCAAAGAGGTAACTAAAGAAGGTATCCATCCTAATAAGCCGGTGTTATCGCGCAGTTCGTACAAACGACATGTTGCTTCCGCGTTCGAGGTACTCGCGAAGCAATTACGCGGCGGATAATCGCCCGTGAAGTTCCATTATCGAAGATCTCTAGAAGCGCTTTATGGATAACTACCTAGAATCTCGCGTTACTCGCGGTTCGACGAACTTGAGCGCAAGCGCGTTTGTCTTCGATATCGATTTTTCCGAGTTGCGTGAGTCTTATGATGAAACTAGATACACTCGCAGATAAACTTACTCGTGTGACCGCGATAAGCTCGCAGTACGTTCAACAATAGTCCAGCAGACAGTCCAAAGTCATTTCGCGAGGTATTACGCACGTGTGTCCTTATACCGGCTCCTCGCGGCTTGTTTAGGCTACGTCACAGGATTAATGAACCCATGGCGTCAGGCTAAAGCCGAAAACGTCTCATGAAATATTTCTAAACAGGCGCGGGCGGTTTCGGTCTCAGGGGAGACTGCGGAGCCAAAGCACGCGTATAATAATAGCTAATAAAGTGGACGTAAAAGGGGGACGGGGGCTCCGCGGCAGGGCAGGTGGCCCTTTAGCCCTCCACGAGGCACACTCCACGCTTTCTGCCCGAGAAGCGAACTGGTGCCCTCGCCTCCGGCGGGCCCACGCGAGAGCAAAGGAGACTCCTCTCCCGTCTCTCCTTACCTCCAAGTGGCTTTTGTCTGCCCGGTCGGAGCGACAAAAAAATAACGCGCCGTGAGGAGAAGGAGAGAGAGAGAGAGAGAGAGAGATCGTGGGCTCTCTTGAACGAGAACTTAAAACGTTCTTTAACCTTTGAGTGGTATCCCGGGAGAGAACACTCGAGACTGGCCCTTCGTTATCGTGGACGCGTCGCACCGGTAAGAACAGCTCGGAGCCGAAACTCCATTCGAATGCGGGTCGACAAAAGGCTCATATTTTCACTGCGTATTTTAGTTCAAAGGATGGCTGTCCGATTATTGATATAAGAGCGAAGGTGAAAAAGAGCTAATAAAAAAAATATTTTGTATAAGAGAATATCGCGTATAAAAGGATTTCATTACACCTCGACGGAGATGTCAGCATTCTCTGTAGACAGTTTGAAAAGACATATCTTGGACTTGTTTCCCAATCCTCCAGCCATGACAAATATAGGCGTTCAGTCGAAGCACCGTGCGCATAGATTAACCAATTTTTTTGTTAACATTTTAATAATTACCATGGAAGTTTATTCTAATGGTAGAGGATTTTTCTATTTAGTCTAATTTTTCTATTTAGTCTAATTTTTCTATTTAGTTTTACCTGTACTGAAACGTTCGGAAAGATCTACATTCAGGTATCCTGCACATACACTACATTCCTTGATACCCGTACCGAACGCAGAGATATCAATATTCCGTTAGCGGCTATAGAATTATTGGCACAGTGGCCAAGAGAAATAATACAAAAAGTTCTTTTTCTATGTAAAATAAAAAATGTGTATAAGATAGTTCGCGATATCTCAATATAGATCTCACCATCGACGTTTCCTAATAACATTGAGCTAGCAATGTCGCTGCGGACACACGAGAATATAATCGTGGGATACTCGGGCGCGCGCGGGCGGAATACGTTGTATTATTATGATATAAGACTCACGTGGCCTGCATAAAGCAAAAGCCGCTGCTCGGACGGTCAACTCGCGCGCTGCCGAGAGCGTTCTTTGGAATATATGGCGCCACATTACCGTCAGCGCCTGGGCTCCTATGATTCCCGTTGCTCTCTTTGCGGCGGTAGTGCCTCGCGTCGTGAGCCATATCGGGGATAATTTAGCTCTAAGATCTCGCACGCGCGCGGCCATCGCGCATTCGCGACATAAAATATGCGCGCCGCGCCGCAACGAGTAATTCCTCGCGCCCACGCACACGCGGTACGAAATGTTTCCTATTGAGTTATACGTTCGACGTAGACGCGACGTGTAAAAAATCTTTACACCCGCGTATTCTCCCGTCAATCGGACCACGAACTCTCGTAGTTTGGCTCTACCTTCAGCGGTATCGCGGGCGGCGCGCGCGATCGCGCGCGTAAAGGCGCAATAAAATTGCGCGCGTGCACGCAAGTTCAGCGCCGGACGCAGACGGGAAAACCAGCTCATTGTTAATCTCAAAGGCGACACGCGCTTACGTAAACCTCCTCGCCCTCGTGACGCCGAGGCTTTACACCGCGCCGAGATCCTTATCGGCGCCATTTACATCCATTTATTAACGCCGCGCGCTCAACTTTCTAGCGCCGATCAGCGCGCGCGCACGCGCTGAGATATTCGCTCGCGTTTGACGACCACGGCGACTATGACGACAACACGACGCGACGTAGCGTCTACTTTATTTTATCACTGCGAGATATGATCTTTGATAAAGGCGCGCCTTTTCTGGTTCTCCGGCGCGATCTCTTTCGCGTCTCCGCGACCAGCACCACGTCTAATTTTAGTGCCCGCCGGATCATCGTAAAATTTCATACCTCGCATCGCGCTCGCGTATCGCCAACGAGATAGTCGGGAGGGTTTGAATGCGAGGGAGGCACCGTGCGGAATCGAGGGAAAAGAGGATCGAGAAGGAGAGTAATCGGTGAACAGAGATGGCCCCTAAGTCCCCGCTTCTCGCCCACGCAGCCAGACAGAATAAAACTACTCGGGGACGGTCGTAAGTACTGAGGAAGTACGCGCTCGTGCCGAGAAGAAACGACGAGCGTGGGGTGGGCCTGGCGGGGGCGGGAATGAGAGAAGTGCGGAGAGAAAGAGAGAGAGAGAAAGGGCGATGGAGCCCCGAAGCGTCGCGGGGGTTGCGGAGGAGGATGAAGAAGAGCGCAGCGGAGCGGGCTGCGCCACGTAGCGTTGTTTTACAGCTTCTTTGGACCAGTTATTGCGTTAATGTCCTCATACAGCCGGCGTGGGCGCGACCGATTCGCGACACAGCCAGACATTACCTCGCGTGCCACGCAATTGCGTGTGAAGGGCCTAACTCAGGATTTACGAGGCGACGGGATAAGGACGGACAGAGGTGAGAGAGCCATTTATTCTGCGACAGCATCCCCTCGAGCGACGGTGATACAGAACATACACGCGGATTTACCGGGTGTACTCTCGCGATTCGGTGTATACACGCGTGCATTCCACATTTTTATTCGCTTCCCATACATGTGCTGTTGCTAGTACCATCTGCTAATTACACGATAGATCAAGAGGAGATTCAGCGAATTCGAATCCCATAAGTGGTATTTGAGTCCATCTAGGTCCGGAACGAGCCCTACCGCCGCAGCAACCTGCCGTGGGCTGTTTCGAGTCTCTCTCCTCGCCCACGCGCCGATACTTAGCAGCAGTCGTGCTGCCGCAAAGGCGGTTATTAACGGTTATTACGTTACGGCTATTCGCCGATGAAAAAGTCGCGCCGGGCATCGAAAGGTCCGAGTCGTCCCGAGAGTGCGGCGATTCGCGCGACGACGAAAGATTTATTATCCGTGTGGCGAAATAAATAAAGTTTCGAGTTTATACACGAAGTGGGGGAGACTGATGGCTTATTACCGGGGCTTTACGCAGCTAGAGAAGGGTGATTACCTAAGGGACGTATCGTCTAAACGGATTGTAAATTTCCCCGAAGTCGACCTCGCGTGACCTATCACCGGACACGTTCTTAATTTTATGCCTACCTTCAGGATCTCTGATACCTTTCGATACTTTCGATAAATATAAGCGTATTAATAATTTAATATGCCGCGTACAGCCCGTCGGGCTGCCGTGTAAATTACCGGACATGGCGGCCGTGGTTGTTAACTTTACGAGATGATTTTTCCATTCGCACGCGCGACGTCAAAATATTTTTACGTGACGGAACTTTAAGTCATCTCTCACTCTCTCTTTCTTGAGAGAGAAAATCTTTCTCAACAGCTAATGTTATAATAAGCAAAAGAAGGTTAGGTTAGAGAGGATGAAGGAGAATAAGGATGTTGACATTTTGTCTTCTACAACTTTTTTGTTTTTTCAAAATTTCGTAACAACAAAAGTTTAGATTTATCTCTTATTTTAAATATTTATTTAGTTTAGTATATTTATTTTAGTAGATAATACAAAATTTTTAATTATTTTCGACAGTAGAAAAAAAATGTGGTTTCATTTATCTGGAATTAAAATTAAGCTTCTTAGAACCTGATAAACAAAATTTTTATACATCTTATATATTATAGAAGAAGAGGTCAGCTATGTTTCAATCAAAAGTGTCCAAAACTGCCAATAGTTAGAAAGAAAAGAACCGCAATTCTCCTCCGGTACTCTTCTTTATCTCTCTTATGAATTGCTTTAGCTCACGCGGGATCTTCATCACGATGTTACCGTGTGTGTCATAATACGCCGCTTGTACGAGCTTTGACACACATTCCAACCGAGTACCGATAATGTAACTATATCTTGATCGACGTCATCTCGTGTCAGTGCTACCTCGTCCATTTATTTCAACATGCAATAAGATCCCCCACCACATTGCTCGTGTGTGAAATTTTACTAAAGAAGCTATATCTTGTTCATGGACGCAGTAGATCTCTCTGTCTCTCCTTCTCTCGATCAGGTAATTTGGTGCGGACTCGTCAAGTGGCAGAGAAACTTCACGAGAGCGCTTTCCGAGATCAGGTATCCTGAGCGTCAGCTTCTCCCCCTCTCCCTTTCTCTCCCTCGCGGCAGAGAATCGCTCGTGGTGAAACACGGCAGGGACGCTATGTCGTCCCGTGTTTCCCGCCCCACCCGCCCTTTGTTTCCATAAATCACGACCCGGCGGAGCTCCGGCCGAGAATGGGCAGGTGCTCGTGCATCCACTGTCACGCTCCGTGCACCCGTGCCCGCAACTCTTCCTCCTCCTTCGCCGTCTCATTCTCGTCCTCTCGAATCCCGCCTCCTCCTTCGGCCTCCTCCGGCCTCCTCCCTGGCATCTCGCCTGTTCTCCTTTAAGTGCTTTTTTATGTGGTTTCGCCGTTTTGTTTCGACGTATTTTTTTCCCTCCCGCTTCGCCCAACGGCATACCCCTCGCTCCCTCCCCGCCTCCAGCGCGCGCGCCTTTACTTTTAGGCTCTCCGGCGTAATTACCGCGTCTTGCGGTTTGCTAGCGGTTTGTCGGCAGGATCTACAGGTGGTCCCTTGTGGAAACTGTTTCTAGGTAATATTCAAGGAATACGAGACGACGCCACCCTTCTATCTTCGTCGGCTACGGTTAGGTCACGTGAAAATTTTTGCGATTGCTCGACTATCATACGGAAATTTTGTCGTTTTTCTGAAGTGCAATTCCGATTTCGAAATTCAGTTCGAACAGAAGTTCGTTTTGCCGTTCAACTTTACGCGAGGATATTATAAAAGTATTTACCTCGACTTTATATAGAATTCCATTTTTAATATTGATATCTCCTAATGCATTGCTATATTTTTCGCAAAGAAAATTGGCAATCTCCATTCGCATCCTGCTATGTTCAGTTAGTCTAACATCTTGCTATATTAATCGCGAAATGTTGAGATCAGTGTATCTTTACTTGCGGCGACTGCTTATCTCGTCGCGCTTAACTTTACTACCAGCGTCGACTGTAACTGGAGTTCCAACGCGACCTAAAATACCTGGATTCGTATCGGTACTCATTGCATCCTCAGTGCACTCAGTCGCACCGCGGAGCCGACCGGTTGCATTTCGCAGAGCCAAACGCAGAGCGCACGAACAGGTGGCATCGATTACCGCGGCATGTGCTCCGAAACTTCCGCGATTTTTTAGCCTCGGGGAGATAATAAAGGTACACGCATATAATCCACACGTAGCGTGCAAACGTAGCGCCGCCAGTAATCTCGACGAGAGGGGCTGGTCGATTTGCGTCTTGAGAGTAGGACCGCTTGACCGCGAACGCTTCGATACTTAATATTGGAAATAAAGATATTGATAAGCGCGACGAATGCCGAAGAATATATTTTACGATTCGACGACAGGTATCTCGCTCGTCGCTGGTATCTCAGGGACAAAAATCACACGTACTTCGAGCTTTGACACCGCCATCCGAGCGTCGTAACTTCGCGATGCATAACCATCGACGTGCTGTCTGATAAAAGCTTATTCGTTTTTTTGCATTCTACAGATTCAAAGTAAAAATTTCGCCAAATAAATAAAAGCTATATGCAAATACACATGTACATACACGCTTTCTTTGATGTGAAATTTCAACAGTATTACCATACGAAACAAGGCGGTCTTGAGTTTATCTCGTACAATCTTCACTGTCGTTCACGATTGTGCGCAATTGAAAACTCAGATGCTATGTTCATTTTGTCGTCCCTCGGGTGCTCATGATTTGCGTACATTATCGTTTTTATACTTTTTTTATGACATAAAGACCCGTATCAATAACTTCAAATTTATTTTATGTGAGATACTCAGATCTAAATTTAAAGTTAGATTTGTATGTTGTTCCTTAGATGAATGTGATTTTATATTTATAGTCATGATTTATTTGAAAATCTTACACCGATCCAGAAATGGTTATTGCCATATAACTACAAGCTGGAACAGCATCGACATTCTATCAGGATGTCAAACAATTCATAATAGCGAATGATAAGATAATTAAATGAACCTTCTTGCCTTGTGCTACATATTTTTTCAAAATGTGTCATTCGAGCCAATCTGATAAAAATAGTTAATTGTTAACCGACATATTAATCGGTTAGTTGGTAGTTGTAGTGCTAATACGGGTCGAAGAAATGTATACACGAGAGTCGAGGGCGAGGCTGACTGCAAGAAGACGAAAACGAAGGAAATATTGTTACACTGTTGTACAATGAGGAGAGATAGAGAGAAGAGGCGCCGCGTACTGGCGCGAAGAGGAACGCCAGACGTACTATTACCTAAAAATTGCTTCAGTGCGAATCAGATTGCTACATTCAAGTGGGCGGACAGATTTCACGTTCCCAACGGCTGTCTGCACCTTTTCATTGCGAACGTGTCTAAAACGCGTGAAAGATCGGGAGACTACTGCTCCAACGCGCGCGCGTCGTATCGCGTCTCGGGGGAGAAGAGGCGAGAGATCATCCGGCGGGTAACCCACAAAGAAGAAGACGAAGAATAAGAAGGAGCGTTTCTACTCGCGCGAGTCATCGGCGGGACCGGACGGACGTGCCGACACGATGCACTTTGACTTTTACGCCGAAATAAACGTTTTATAATGATGCTGCAGTATCTCAGGAACTCGTTTCGTCCATTAGTCGACGGTGCACCTGTAGCGGCCAGCGCGGGGGTGTGCGCGCTACGAGAAAGGGTTGGGATCGCCGGGGATCGACCCTCTAATTTGTACTTCCCGAGGCGGACCTCTGTTCTCTCTCTCTCTCTCTCTTTCTTAGGTTCAGCCTCGCTCGGGGTCAAAGCTTCAAATATAGCTCTCCGGCTACCTCCGACCGGATGTGCCTTGTAAAAAGAGATAAATCATTATCTCAGGAATGATCTCGCGCTTATGTAATAATAATCCGAAGTGAAACCGTTTCGTCGCGCTTTTTTGTTGCTCGCACAGAGCATCACGCGGACGCGGCGAGCGCTGAAAGAGAGAGAGAGAGAGAGAAAGTATTCAGCTGTAATTAATTTTTTATTATATACGAGTAATAACTATATTCGTTAGAGAATTTAATAACGCACGCGCTCGCACTGGAGAATCTTCGATGGGACGTGCTTTCGAGAAGACATCGGAGAAATGCATCTCCCGATGCATGCCTTTTGATTGCGCGCGACGACGGGGTCGACGTGAATCGCCCTCCGGCGAATGTGAACCTCCACGCGCGCTTCCGCGAGGCCGGAGGAAAGTCCGGTGGCGATAACCTCCGTGACGTACGGCCGCGATCGTAACGGCGGCGGCAGCTAACGACTGTCGATTTTATACTTCGGCACGAATCGCGGCGCGCGCGAGCCGGTCGTTCGCGGGCCCCCTTTCGAGCGCGGGGTGAAGGGGGACGGCGTGGCGGCAGCCGACTTTCCCCGTCCCCGCGGCAGCCGTTGGATTACGGAATTCACGAAAGAACTTCGGAATTTATCGTTGCGGTCGTATTTACTGGCCGACCGGTATGAATATTCAGCCCCGGCTTATTTTACGCGCTCGCCGCTTCCTTATGCACGGCCGGGCCCTGGTTACCCGGGGGTCAGGGGTTAATGAAACTTGCCGAAAAAAATGCAAATAAGATGCGCGCCGCGGTGAACGAATGTTGGAGTCGCGTCCCCCCCCCTCTCTCTCTCTCTCTCTCTTTCTGTCTGTCTTTCTCTTCGCTTCTCTTTGCGGCGTCGTCGTCGAGCGCCTTGCGAAAGCGCTCGTACAGTGCACTACGGTCCGATAAAAATATCTGAGAGCGCAAATTAGAGGCTCCGCCACGCTCGGCGAATTCGCCCGACAACCTTTCACGTAAATCTCGTATGTGGCCCGGCCGCGTAATGATCCGAGGTACTTTCTAGAGGTCGAGGCGCGCGCGTGCACGCAAAATTTTCACCAAGTGGCATCAATGAGATATTTGGAAGCGCGCCGACCTAATATCGCGCGACGCGCTTTCGAGAACGAAAGCAGCCGATAAGATTGCCGCTTGTGGGAATTGAGGAACTTTGGAAATCGGTCGAGATTGGCACGAGTGTTTTGTTACTAGAGAACGAGATAGAAACATTCATGTCGAAATATAGCGCGATAATTACTTAATTCGCGTCAGACACATTATTTACTACTTGATATTGCGCATTATATACTTTGACATGCTCAGAGGGTCAAGGAACAATTAAAGAAATACTATGAAATTAATATAATATCAATGATTGCACAAAGCTATCGTTTTCATAACAATGTATATTTTTCTTGTTGTAAAATGATTTTTAATGGGACTTCTTAATAGGAACCATTTTTAATGGTTTAATTTGTGACTAATTGACAGAATTATATTTTTTATAAAAAATAAGTAAGTTTTGAGGATAATTATTGCAGAATAATTATTTGTCAATTGATTTAATATACAGTAAAGTACATTGTGGTGGTGTTAAATGTTTTTTTATTAGCACGGTGTTCTTTTAATATCGGATAAGCGTAGCGCAAGAGCGCAAGAGACCACGAATAGATCGAGAAGCGACCAAAGAAAAATTATCACGACTCATCAAACATTTATGCAACGCTCTCGTCAATACGCGAGCGCGTACACGTGTTCGTCGAGAGACAGGTGCGCTTAACACGGTACATCCTCGTCGAGTACCATCTGGCGAGGTGGCGTTTCCGCGACCGGAAGCAGGACGTAAGACGATGTTAATTGATAAGTAGCGAAATCATCGAGTCAAACGCACAGTCTTTAACGGACAAACGCGACTAATTTGTTCGAGCAGCGGAGCTGCGTAAAGCCTTGCACTCGTCGGGAGACGAGAATTACGAGAAAAGTCAGGGATATCGTGCCGAAAAAATCCCCTCGCGAATCAACGATCTGCTGTTTTCTTCTCCTTCCCTTTGCGAAATACGGCGACGAATTTACGCGCCGATTGTAAACGTCCAGCGCGTGTATTCGAGAAAAATACGCTCGAATTAATTGTCGGCGGCGATTCGCGTCCGCATGAAATACATCTCGGCGGTGAACTTAAATTATGGTCTTAATGGATTTCGGCAAAATACTCGGTCCTGCCGAAATGTCCGCGTACGCGCGCGGACACGATCAACACAGCTGCGATCGTAAAATTCCACCCCGCTGTCGAGCGGCGACATTTTTGAAATACTTTTTTGCCCATAGCACGGCTCGTGAAAGCCGACCGGCTGCACCTCGCGAGCGGCGTGCGCGAGGGAGAGAAAAAACATTTGGAAAGTTATATCGTACGCACGACTATGGGCGCGAGCGCGCGCAGGATCGGTGATTTACGTCGCTAATAAAGTTCTCCGAATTAACATAATACTCGGTCGGACGTTAGACTCGCAGCGGCTTTCCCCGTGTTTAACTCCGCAATAATGCGACGTGATTTATCGTTGCGCCCGAGTCGAGTCTATTTCAGGGAATTTTTCCAGGCGGGGGTTATCTTGGGACCTCGAACCCTTCGGTATCGGGCGCGCCCCCTTTTCCACGTGCGACTAAAATTCCACACTTTTCGGATACTTTACACGTACGCGCGAGTTTTATCACCCTTTCTTCGAAAAATTCGTTTGGCGCATGTTAGTGTCGAAGAGGATCAAAGCACAATTTTTAAGAATGCATCTAGGAGAGATACGTTTGAATATATTTAAATAATATTAAGCAGTTGAGTAATAAGAAACTGCAATTGAAATATTTGAAATAATAATATTTCACGGTTATATAAATGTTATCAAAGTCGGTACTAAATTTTATGTGAAAATATGTTTTGTATTTACCAATTATGCTAATGGTTTTTAGAAATACATTTTAGGTGTTCTAATACATGAGATTATATTTACAGACTTTAAAAAAGACACAAATATAAAAATGTAAAAAAAATAATAAATAAATTGAAATTCCTGTCATTTTATATAATTTGATTGCATTAATATATCAGAACTTTTCAGTATAATTCAGAGCAAAGTGATTTTCACACAAAGTTAAAATAACGTCTTCTTTTAACATTTGAAAGTTTTGCGGCCGTCCTAATCCGTCAGTATTAGTGATCAGAAATTATATGTAAAAAAACCAAAGAAATGTGCTTTTTTACTTCTAAATTAATTAATTTGTGTAACATAAAAGAACGTTTCAGATTATTAATATTTTCTGTTTTAATGGAAACGGCGTATCTGCAGAGGGATGTCCTTTAAATTGAATATTTTCCGTGTGCAGAAATTGTGCAAACATTTTAATAACTTCGAAACTATGGCTTATAGAGAAAAATGAAAGTTTTAGAGTTTTAAAGGAATTATAAAGGGAGTAGAGTGATATTATCATGATACATTAAAATGTGTTTTAAAGTTATTTCAAAATCAACATAAATTTTTGAAATTCATTCTGAATTTTCTTTTTTTGACAGTAGTGTTAAATTTTTCATTAATTTATCTTTTCTCACATTAGTGAGACATATTTCGTTCATTTTTTCATATTATAAATAAGATATGAGATTTTATTCAAGCACTACTGTGGAGCGAACGCGTGGAACGATTATTATCTCAAGTATGGAAACGTATTTCTTTTTTTAATATTTTATTTTTCACACGTGCTCTTTGTGCACACGAGTTTCTCCGGCATTGACGAAAAGTCCTGGGGTCGAGTAATGCGCGACGCCGCCTCTGCTCACCGAGGGGCCACGTGGATAATAATGCAACGTGATTTACAGCCGCCTCGCAGGCGGTTGCAGCGTGCGTGCGTTACCTTCCCGGCGCGAGTCACGAGGAATCCTACGCCGTCGCCGCCGTCGCGTATGGGCGTCGGGCTAACGCATGTTAATTATCCTTACATTGTTTTAATTTCAACGTGGCACGCTTTATTATCGAGCCGCGCGTGATTTACGACGCGGGCCCCGAGTCGTTCGGTCATACCACGCGCCAGACGTCGCCGTTATTTTCGCGCGAGAGTAAAGAGTCCTGTAAAAAATGAAAAGAGAAAAAAAAGAAATGATTTAACAGTTATCACACATACACGTACATACACACGTTGGGATTCCATACGCTACGAGGGATCGCCGGGAGCGGTCAGCTGAGACATACGACCGTCAGCGCTCAAATGAGCGAGCGACGAAATTAATGAAATTCGTCGCGCTTGGTCTCGCTCCCTCGCAGACATGGGTCTAACGACACGGACAAAGTGTCGCCCGTAAAATAACAATTAAACCGTGATGCACAAGCGGCGAGGGTTGAAAATCTCTCGACCCAAGGCATTCCGCTTGGTGCGACATACCATTACCGATTTCTATTCTATCTATCGGCGAGCCTTCTGCAACTTAACCTGATGCAGCTTTTCGGCGCGCGCGTCATTAAAAGTTCCGCGCCTTTAACATCATACATAAAATGCGCGATTGAATTTATATCCTCCCTTTCCCCCCTTGTATTTGTACTCGACACCGTCCTGAAAGGGTTTCTGCAACTCTTTCGGAAACGTCACGGCGTTCACCGCAGGTATTATGCCAGTACTTAAGTAGCGTATTGTTTTGTTTTGTGGCACGGTAGAAGGAAGAGACGGCCATGACAACGAAGGGATATATCCGGGGAAGAGAACGAAGCGGAATAAGCCAGGGAGACGGTACAAGTAGCCGGCGAGAGAATCGGACTTTTAGCTTACCGGTCGCCGGCTAATTAGGTACAATTAAATCCGCGGAGGTCCGCTCGCATCTGCTCCTGTGTCGGGAGGGATAATGGGAATCCCGCTGAGGTTATGGGTCGCAAGGAATATAATCGTGCGACCTTGATTTTACGCAGTTTCTCGCTATCTACCAGTGGGAGCGGAACAAACAGAAACGAGTGGCGGGAGTAATGTAACCTTCTCTTACAATATAGGCGAGATATTACGTTCGTAATTTAAGTAGCTATATAGTGAGACAGGAAACTGGAATCAGACTCATTTTCTAGAATTTTGAAAATACAATTTCTTTAACACTCATTAGTTCTCTTCGAAATTATAAGAACGTGGAAATTCGAAAATCCTCGGAAAATGCTATACTGAGGAAAAAATTACCTTAAAATCAACAAATATTTCTTTGATGGGTGCCATTAACATATCTATATAAATCTAAATTCTCTATTTAAATCAAATATTGTTTACTTAAATCAGGTAAACAATATTTGATTTAAATAAAGACAACTTAAATTTAAGTAAATATGTTAATAGCACCTATCAAAAAAATATTTGTTGATTTTAAGATAATTTTTTCCTCAATGTACTTATCGCTTACTTACTTATGTAAGAAGAAAGAACCAAGATGCTTGATGATATGCTATATCATACAATAGTCGATTATATTTTCGACTGCTGAACATTGAGTCATTTCTCTACAATTTGCCGTATGGCGTCCAATTACGATGATCTTTCGGCAATAAATCGCCGACAGGTTATATACTGCGAATATTTCCTTTCCCACATCTCGCGTTTCTACGCTGATAATTGCCAAGTGCATCGTGTGGCAGATGGCGGCACGATGGTAGTGTCGTCGGCAGAAACATCGCTAATAATTCATTTATCGCAGAATAAATAATTTTCGACATTACGTGAAATTTTGTCGCAAAAGTTTATTCTTTGTTATTAATAGTGTAATTCTAAGAATCGTAAGATTCATAACTTGCTCTCGTAAAATTCGTAACTTGTTCTCGTAAAATCTACTTATGAGATCTACAATTCTATACGTACCATATGTTGTACAGTCACTTGTAAATAGCGTAAATTACGTGAAATCGTAGATATTTACGAGTGATCGTATTACGAATCTTATGATTCTGTTTAGAATTGCAGCATAAGTTCGTGTACCATTCCTTCTTCGTGCGAATATACCTTGCGATAATAAATTAAATAATTTGTCGTGTAGAAGATTAAGCTGGCATATAGAAAAATCATGTTGACATTCTTTAATGACTTTGCGGAATTCGCAGTTTTTAACTCGTACGCTCTCTTTCTCCCGGTTAATTACTAACGTGATACGCGGCGCGATCGAGAGAAACAGTGATAGAGAAAGAGTGTATGTGTGCGTAAGCAGTAATAAAATGGTATTAATTATCCGTATATCGCACGGCTTATCCGCGACCGTATTTACTGTTGTAAATTATTGTGGATTATTCTTATTCCCGTTTGTGCTGTCGCGGGGACGGGACGCGACGCGCGAATTTGTGCCGCGCTTCTGTTCAGACGCGCACTACAGAGAAAGAGAGTAGAAAGAGAGGGAGAATGGACCCGCCAATTAAAAAGGAACCCGCGTGGAATCCACCAGGTCTCTCTTTCTCTCTCTCCCCGTCTCCTTTGATCGCCGGCCGACGGCGCAGAAAATTAATTCGGCAAATTACGCGGCGCGGATAAGCGGCCGGTCGGGGTCACGGGGCTTCCATGATTCGCCGTGGCCGCGTCGACTCGCCCTCGTGTACGCGTACGAGAGAGAGAACCTTTAACGATATGGAACGAAGGTTACGCCGCATAACCGTTGGTTATCCGAGTGCTCGAGTAACATTCCGAACATCCCACGAGCGGTCACGCGATATTCCCCGGGGTCCTGAACATTCGTTTCTATAAGCCGGTTGCATTATCCTGGAATCCGCTCGACGAATCGTCCTTTCCCACGAAGGGCCTCATCTCGCTCCCTCTCCACCGGTCCAACCGTTCGTCCCTCTCTTCGTTCTTTCTATCTTCTTCTCTGTTACTCCCACTTCTTCGTCGCCGCGGCGTGTCATGCCCTCGCCGAAGGGATTGTGCATAACTCGCAGCGTCCGATTAATTATCCGTCGTCTAATTGCCGCAATAATTATGAGCGCGCAGACCGAGCAATAAAATATAATCGTGCGTATGGATCCAGCTTCGAGTCCGCGGTTTATGCTCCTCGACGAGCGAGGATAGCAGAGCCTTGTAGGATTTTTTATCTTCCTATTTAAAAGCCTGTTGTAAAATTCAAGACTCGATATCGCATTACAGCGAGTATTAACGGCCTTCAATGCATGCAAATCGATTAATTATTGGACATACCGTTGTATTAAAAATTACTCTCTAAACTTCTTGGAGGGAAATTTCACTAAAAAAATTAAGTAATCATCGAGTCACTCGAATTCGAATGATTTTTCACTTATTTAGTGTGAATTCTCCACTCTGAATTGTTGAGTGAATATTTTTACTCGAAATTGTAGAATAAATCTGATGTACACTCTACTGTCATAGAAACATATTTAATCGATAAAAACATTTTATGATTGCAAGACTTTTTTTTTTAGTGAATAATTTCAGGAACCGATTCTTACACGCTCTACGATTAAATAAATGCGGCACTACAAATCGAACCAACATTATATGGAAAATCCTATCATATTAAAATCCATTCTAAGTTTCTGAATCTATTAAATTTTCACTATATTGCTTCGAGTAAAAAAACTGCTACTTTGACTAGTTTTGAGCAAGATTCCTCTCCATTACTTCTGGAAAGTAAAAAATGTTGAAAAAGATAGAAGAAAATGTATATCAACAATATCATACGTACATCTCATCAAATGTACATTATTACAAATCTAGTTTATTTAAGTCGGTGAGATTTTTGAACGCGTTAGTTATTGATCTGTAGAATTTCTTTTGTAAATATTTTCCGAGGGAGACATTGTGGGCATATTTAAACTGGAGTTATGCGGTCTCTCAGGCAGCCGAAGAAAAACCGCCAGGTCCGCAATAGGCGTAGAAGGATCGGCGAAAAAGCCGGGCGAACTCGTAAAGCATCCAGCTGAAAAGCGCGGATGCGCGGCGCCGAAAGAGAAACAGAGGATCGAGGTCCTGCAGCGAGACGTGGCTTTTTCGGCGGGCATAATTTTCTGCAGCATCGGCCTTTTTCGTCGATGGGCAAACCACCATAAATAAATGCCGTTTTTACGGCTGCCAAATTGGGCATTTAAAGTGCATTCGGGTTTTACCGGCGGTTGGAGCGCGTCTACATCGCGACCCTTCGCCGACCGGAGCGTATCCACCTCTGGCGCCGCCGAAAGGAGAATATCCTTCCGGAGAAAGAAAGAAAGAAACGATCGTAAGTGTCATTAGATTTGTAGCGTCGCATTTATTTAATCGTAGAGCGTATAAGAATCGGCTCCTGAAATTATTCACTAAAGAAAAAATAGTCTTGCAATCATAGTGAAAATTATCTAAATACGAGAAATTAGTTGACTCTTAAACGATAAGATGAGACATAAACAAGGTAGGATCATGTATGATATTAATATTTTTTTAGTTTATTTTTTTTTCTATATGTTATGATTTGTATTGAGATAAGTAAACAGCAATTTAACAAGAATAATTTAATGAGAAATGTTTTATTGTATAGGAATATTTTTCAATGCAGCGTCTGAATTTGATACAAACATACTATGAAGTTTCACACTGAAGAATATATATGGAATAAGATCATCGTTAATCCTACGTTGTTTTTTAAAGTTTAAGATAGATAAATGATTAGCAAATATTATGATATCGTATATATCTTATATTTAATCTATACAGATGACAGAGAGATAGAATTTATATTTCAAATATTTATAAAACTCTTAACAAGAAAGAGTCTCGTCAATGTTTATTGTAACTTTTCAATTTATTTCTCTCCAGTGTCTCGATATTTTGCACGGAGAAGTGCTCGATTACGTCCCTGGTGCCGGTTGATTACCGAAATGGCTCGTTGCGCGATCTCACTCGTCGAAGTTCTCGCGAACCATGGTCCATTTGTTTTATTTCGATACGCCAGTTGTCGGAAATACCAATTTCCGCGGGCGAAATAACACCATGCGAAAGTATCGACGTGGCGCAGCCATTGAAGGCAAAAGGAACAATCTCTCTCCTCCTTCCCTCTCATTCTTTCTCAGTAGTCGCGACATATTGCAAATTACCGTAAATGACAATGTCCACCACTCTTCGACGATACGGTAATTTCTCGATAATTTTTCGATCGACATGCAAATCGGGAGCCGCGAGCACTTCAGCGTTACAGGTTACGTTGAATTTACGCGCGTCGTACGTCCATATTAAACATAATAAAAAGCCACCGCGGAGGTAATAAGACGACTTCTTATATTATAAAGCGTCCGGGCAGCTTGCCCGAGAAAATTGCTATCGGTGAGAACGTCGCTATACGTTCACACCTCTCTCGCTTTTTCTCTCTCGGAGCTGCGTCCAAATATAAAACGCGGCAATCTTCGATACCTGAATCTCTCGCTCTCCCGATGGTCCCCGCTGATTGGTGCACGTTGAATCGCCTCGCGGGGCAAATTACGAGTTCTTAAGCAGTTGGCTGTCGTCATCTGTACCATCACCATAGTGGATGAAAAAATGGTAACGTCCCGTAAGATCCAGTTCCGGTTTAATGGTTAAGACGCGTCGTCGTCATCGTCGTCTTCGTTGTCGTAATGAGATTAACTCGGTAATGACAAAGCTCGATTTCTGGAACGTTAACCACAACGTAAGGTACGGTCATACCCCAACAACTTTTTTAGCAATTCCGTCAGTTCTTGCTATCAAGATTTAAAATTTAGTTTTTCGTCGTCCAAAATGATTAATCAGAATATAAATTTTATTAGTTAAAAAACAACTTTATAATTAATATATGAACAAAACAATTCTCAAACCTGCAAACTTGGATTTTTAGTCTTGTGAATTTTTTTCTTTTTTTTTTTTGAAATAAAAATAACAAAAATGAATGTTTGATTAAACAAAAGTTGATTAGTAATAATCACAAAATTATGACTAAATGATTGATTTACATGAATATTGAAGCTTTGAAGTTACGAATATATGAATATAAGCTGGAGCTGCTATGCCACTTATCTGCGATCTACGGGAGTCCACGAAGTAGGAGAGGGATAACGACCTCTTGAGGACCAAAGCGAAAACTCAACCGATAACTACTAAGCCATATATTCAAAGCCATATATCTATCGATGTTGCCAATGTTATTAAATATAATGTACCGCTTGGGATACCCTGCCTTGTCATTCTCGGGTTAAAAGGACCAGAAGAAAAGTAGAGAGGAATCCGCGCGGGCCGGTCGCTCGTCCCTCGATATCTGCGTTTTCAAACGCGCCCCTATCGCCATTTGCATTCTGCGCTTACATTGTAATGAAATGTTGCACGCGCGTATGCGCGTAATGACGCGTTTCCACGCTTCATGGGCGAGAGGAAACGCTTCAGCTGCGCGACCAAGCGGGAAAAATCGCGCGCGCGCGTGCGCGATCACGGCGTGCGTGCTTGCGCGAGTGATTACGATTCTGCGAGCGGCGCGGGGTCCGCGATCGGCGGTGTGTCGAGCGTGAATCGCCGATGTGGAGGATAATGACGGGCGCGGATGATCCGTCGATCGTACGTGCGCGCATGCGTCCATACGTATGCGCCAGAAAGAGAAAAAGCCGCGCGATGCGGAGGACGTTGGACGCGACGCGGTGCGGTGCGGTGCGGTGCGGTGCGGCGCGCCGGCCACCAGCTCTCGTTGATGCGCCGCGAATGAAAGATAATCGCCACGCTCCGGGCGACGAAGGCGTCCGCGCTCGGCAAGTGAGGCACACGCTCCGCCACGCTTCGCCATCCCCACCCGCGCCTTAAGGCACCTTCACAACGTCCGGTCGCTTGATGACCTTGTTTGGTAGTGAAAGAGCAGATAATACGGTCGCGAGCGATTAAACCGAGGGATTTGCGTTTCTATGGAGTAGTTCGCGCGATTGGAAATGTATTAATTAAGAAGCTAGCGACGCGTCAGTCTGGCGTGGCTTGAATTTTCTTTTTATTAAAAATACATCTTGTTATATTGTACAGTTATTTGCATGAAGGTTGCGACGCTTCGTTTAAGCAGGTGTATAATGACGTACATTTTTGCTTGTAAATTACTTTTATGTGCTCTTCCTATTTAAAAATTTGATAGCTCTTGAATCTTTCAATGTTCAAGCTTAAGGCACAAATGTTCGCAATCTCGTTAAATTTGCGTGTTTATAAACTTGTTCAAAAAAAGAGTGCAAACCATTTTGCGACCGAGCATACATTACAATGCATTGTGCATTACTCTCGCATTATAGATCGGATTGCAATTTACACGAAAACGTCGTTAATCTACCTCGCTAAGTTCAAGTAAAAAAGTTTTGAAGTTATTTGCATATATTTTTTATTATTTAATAAAGAGAAATTAACGAGACGTGTCAATTTGGTGATTTCAACTTTTTTAATCAAAAATAGATATCTTGCTATATTGCTCATCATAACGCATCGTAACGCTATTTTCGGATAATGATTTCATCGAATTTGATAACATTTTTTCCCTCATCCACGTTATAAATCAGATTGCGATTTAGAGGGAGGCGGCACGTCGCTAGTCTACCTCGCCAAGTCAAGAGTCAAATCTCGATACTATTTGTAACTTATTATTATGTATTTATTTTCTTTTACCGCTCCATCAATATGGACCTCGCGCCGCCAACTTTTCGACGGCATAAATCGCGCTTAACGAATCCGAGTCGCGCGCTACAAAGAACTAATTCGACCGCGCGGAGCAGCCACGCGAGTTACTTTCGCGGCGACGCGCTCGGCCTCAGGGCGACCATTACCCTTGCGCTAATGTACGGTCCCTTGATTTTAATGTCCCTGCCCGTCGGAAACTTTACGATTCTTCGTTTCCATCGGACTTTATGCGTGTTACGGTTGCGTCGTTGCCTTACCGGTTCGTTAGCGGCAGGTTCCACCTTGCGTCTTCGCCGTGAAGAGAAAGAGGCGAATTATTTCGCTTGGGAAGCTATCGTCGTGTTCTGGGCAAGGAGGGTGGAAGGGCACATCTGCTTTCGTCGCGTTTGTTAAGACTTCACAGTATATAACTGTCGTCATAGGAATCTCTCAACGGATACTCTTGTTACTTTTGTTGCGCGCACCTTCGTCACAGCGAATAATAAAATCAAGGCGCTCTTGACTACTCTCAGATTGCCGATTGCAGCAGCATCGTCGTAAATCGTGCATAAATCGAATAGGTGTTTTATAACCAAGAGAGGTAATCGCGTAATTTCTCGGGGATGCTTTGTAGACAAAGTTAAGCTTTACGATAATAGAAATGAAGATGTTTATTATCATATAAGATGAAAATTTATATCAATGCGCATAATTGAACGATCCACCCGGCAAAGAAGGGCGATAGTTTGCATAGCATTTTATCTGGAGATTCTCCGTAAGTTTCTCCAGTTAGTATTTATAGATTCGAACTTAAAGTATAAATTTCGATTTTCAGATATTTTATAATATATATAATGTAAATTCAGATATTATATATTTTCCAAGTAGAGAATTTGTAGGGCAAATGTAAAGACTAAATTTTAACTTTCAAATAATTTATAGCAATCATCTCTGATATGAATTATTAAACTTGATATTAAATTAATTACTGATAATAGGTTTTAATTGTTACATGCAAATTATTTAAAGATTCTTTAGTTTATTCAAAATTTAAATAATCAATTTAACATTTATTAAAAAAATTAAATTTATTTTCTTAAAATACTTAATATAGAAATTATGTATCTCATAATCTTTCTTTATTAAATCTTTTTTTCTTTCTTCTTTCACTTCTTTATTAAATTGAGTGTTAAATTTAATCAACAAATGGTATCTTTTTGTTCTAAAACTAATAGCTGAATGTGGCCGATTCTTGCAGTGTTTCGATGAGTCCAAACAAAGGGTATAAACAGATGATAAATTGATAAAACTGAAATGAATTTTATATTATGTTTTTAAAATTTATTGAAATCACACTAAGACTTATGATATATTCCGATATATCCGGCTGAATCATGAGTTGCGACAGCGGATTGCTTTATGATTTCGATGAGCTAAAATTTCGATTGCCGCGCCGGCTCGTAAAATGAAGGTGCGGGTAGAGCTTTGGCTGGATAAAAGCCTTCCTATATTAATTTATAGCCATTAATAATGGGTCGCGCCTTTCAACCGCCATCACATGGTCCTGATGTACACGAAAATTTTACGGCACGCAGGACTACGTCGGGAATATCCCGGCGAAACAACGAACTCCGTTACTTTTACGTGTTTCGGTTATACCGCGTGCGCGTGCGTTTTTTGCACTGTCGCCTCAAGGAAATTACAGGAGTCCTCATTTCGTCTCGCGGTTTCACGAATATTTTATTCCTCACAGCAATCTCGGCAAATTACATTCACTACCATACATGGAATGTCCCGAAATTCTCTTACCATACTTTTACCATCATATTCTAGAGCTTGATTAGGATCGAAAATGCTTATTCAAAAATGTCGAATTGGCAGTAGACCTCGAGTTCTAGGTGATCAGATTCGGTCCGTGATATTTCGTAGATTTCGTGCTCTTAGTCTCGTAATTATCCGCGGGCTCGCGTATAAATGAACGCGCGCGCATTAATGTCCTTGATATTATAATATTAGATACTAAGATTACAATATTTTGTTTGTTTATCTCTAAATAAATTATTTTTCTGGCTTGACACAAGTGAAAGAATGTTAAGGTTTTTAATTTTCTTTATTCTCTGTTAGTAACAATTTTCTTTCGCAATTTTTTTGTTGCACTTAAATAAGTGTAACATTTTGAAGAGAATCAAATAGGTACATAAAGAAAAAGAAAGATTGGATTGACAAAATCCACGCAGTCACCGGTTATCAAAGAAATATTGTATCTATTCAACAAAATATTTTTTTTAGTACAATAAGTTGCGTTGTTATTACTATATCTGCATTAATATAATAATATCAATTGCTGCATTGGCTCTCTTTCACTTTCATTAATTATTATTATTGTTTTGTTGATTTATTTTATACTTACTCCTATTATTATTATCAATATAATAACCAATCGAAGAAAACAATATATTGAAAGTCTATCAGAAGTGTCTTTGGAAAGGGGGTGGGAGATTGAAAAAATATTTTGCCACTGCGTCGTGACGATCGATCGAAGAGATTTACTACACCCTCACACGGTAGACAGACTTGCGCATGTGTGAGAAAACCCGCGGCCAGAACGTGCGTGTCCAGCCTCTGCCGGGACGACCCGATCGTTACGACTTCACGCTGACTTTTGCACGCACAAACTTGCGGGGTCGCCACGAGCATTCGTGCAAATGAGACGTGCATACGCCAAGTCTTCGTGGCGTTGCCACACGGCGCTGAGAAGGCACGCTCGGCAAAACTCCGAGCGAGTAAGAGCTGCCTCGAGCTGATCCAGTAAAATTGCGTAGGCAGATTACTCGAGTTGTTATCCCTGCCCATTACTCGCGCGGAGCACTCGGAGCGATCGACGCTCCGGTCAGAAATCAAGGCCCGATCGCGAGATTCCACGGCTTTCTCTCGGCGATCATGTACGATAGTAATTTCTCTCGGATTCAGGTTCTCGGAGGTACCGAATATTTTGATTATCGACGCCCGTACACGGCCGTAATGAAACGTTTGCGCGATGCGAAAGTCTGCGCTTGTACACCGAAATGCGTGCGGGCAATTCTCGTTACACGAATGCAAGATCGGATGAGAACGTAGTTCTCATGCGATGTAAGGGTAAAAAATCGAGTAGAAGGAATCAAGGTTCAGTGTTACGCGAATTTTATCGGACAGACTGGGTCGAATTGGGTCTTCAGTTTACCTTATACAAGTGAAAGATTAAAAGATAGATTCGCAAAACACTTTGTTTATGTAAACTTACCGCTCACTTACCGTGAGAAGAAATGAAATCGCAGAATGTTCCTTTTAGAATATAGATACTTTCCTCTGAGAGTTCCACTAAGATTGGAAAGACACAGGTAAAGAAAGTTTGATTGGAGAACAGTCGAGTAAATGTTTGAGTGTCTCGATTTTTCGTGTTAACATCTTCCATCGTGAATGAATCAACTTAAATGATGTGTTAGTTATCCCAATAACGAAACACGTCCACAATGATGCATGTTTGTATTTTGATTATAAAAAAAAGACATACAATTTACAAAACTCTACTTAGCATGAAATCGTAAACGAAGAAATTGCTTCTATCTTCTTTGTCAGTCAATCGCGACAAATAGTTGATAGAAAAGTTTTTGATTAGCAAAATTCTGAAAAGCTTGCGTTCGTGGCAAGACGTCTCCCTTACACTCGCCATAGTGAACATCTTCTTCCGAGAAGCTGCGTGAGGCTAATCGATTGAACCGCGAAGCCGTCCGTTCCGTTTCGTAATACAGGCCACGCCGCAAATCCCCCGAAAATACCGCAACTCACGTTTCAAACGGAAACGTGATCGATAAACGCGTTCGCTCCCTCCCTCCCTACAGGTGGTCGCGCCTTGCGAACACGACGTAGCGACGATGGTCGCGTTTTTCCCCGGTAAGGTGCTCCTCGACACGGGGGTCCACCGTTGAGACCTTTATCCATTGTGATCTTGGCAAGGTGCATCCTCTAGGATTAACCGCAGCAGGGTCGAGATCGTGATGACGCCGGGCACGTGCTTCACGCTGCGAAATAACGGTACCGCTGGACCGTCTGTCTGTGATTTTAAATCTCTTTCTCTCTCTTTTGCCCGACCGCAACCGCACACCGTATGGCGATCAGCTAAAGCGGAAGGGACAAGGGACGGGACGGGGTTAGGATGGGGGAATGCGTCTCTTTGCGACGACGGTTGTCATTCGCAAATGGACATCGCTGTTGCTGGTGAAGAGCGAAACGGCGACTAATCGTCTTGACGAATTTGCGCTCAAAGTCTATAGGTAAATCCGCCGGATGAAATAGAAGATCAGTTTACAACGGGACAACGGGAGAGATCAATACGATTGGGTGGAAAGGTTTGAATGTGCGAGAAAAATGGTGACCACGCATGAAAACCTAGAAACGGTGCAGGAATTCGTGCGGCGGATACGTGTCGTTAAAGTTCTTAACTCATTGGTCGCTAATAAAGTTTTATAATAAGGCCGATAAAGTACTTTGCCACCTATTTTATACACGGGCGATAAAACTCAACGGCGAGTTTACAGTCTCGTTAAGTTATACTGCCGAATAAACAATCTCCGTTTCGGATTCTTGTGTTCGCGCGTGGTGGTAGCTTCCTCTCGGGCAGCAGTCAACAGATTGGGCTGCGTACGTGGATACCCCGCGGAGAGAGTTTCGCTTAATTTACGAGAAATCCCGTGTTTTCCTTTTTAATTGGCAAGCTTGCGTAAGCGAGCGTCAACGTGTATCGTTCTCCTGGTAATTAAACGTAATTGCCGAATTATGGCGCCGACCTGCGCCAGCTGATTTAAGGGACACGTGCTTAATTGCGACACAGCCGGCAGCAACCATGCGATTCGCCACGGACGGGGGAAATTCCCGGGGCTCCTTAAAAACATCAAATCACCTGTTAATCGCGCGACTATTACTATTATTAACACCGCGAACTCGAAGAAAATCAACGCGGAAGATTGCGAGACGGTCTTCGTTTTAAGTTGTACGCGCATTGGCGTGTGCCGCTTCAAGTGGAATTCGGAAATAGACCGTCGGGCTGCCTGCCTTTATCCAATGAGGATGCTGGGTCCTTTTGGGAATTCGGCAAACCTAGCCGGGTAAATCCTAGCCGCATTGTGGCATCCGCCTGCCAAAGCGACGGACCATGCATCCTGACGGGCGCAATTATCCAAGGACGAACGAGGAAACGGCAGGTGATCCTCGCTCGAAGAAACGTATTACCTGTCTGGAGACCGGCAAAAACCTAGACTAGTAAATGCCTAGGATCTTAAGATGTCGGCCGACGTCTGTACCTTTCGCCGACCCATCTGCGCCATTTTCGGCAGGTGAAACGGAATATCGCGAAATGCGAGAGGAGAAAAAGGATTCGGCTATTCGTAGTCACCGGACCGAGACGAATTTCGCGGCGAGACACTCTCTAGTGCGCATTTTCTTGAAACCATAAGAGCAGATTGATATGCTTTTTTCCTTCTCTTTTTAGCGTTTGATACGTTTAAATAGGAGAAGAACGTGCTGTTTGTCGAGGTGTCGGCTATATACTAATAATGTCAATTTGAGGTATCTTGAGTGATACCCGGATATCCGGGTATTTCTCAAATTATTTAAGTATATAGAATGAGAATAGTGTTTCTTTGGATTTCATAAAGTTTATTAAATTCAAAGAAACTTATTTATTGAGGAATAGTCTAAATAAATCAATTTTTTATTCAACAAATACGTTTTTTCAATTAATTATTTAATCAAAATAATTTATTGTTTGTTTTAAAGCAAAAGATTGTTTAAATTCAAAGAAATCGTTCTCTTTGTACATCCGGTTATTTATTCTTATTATTTTTATTTATTCTTTAAATCGTTCTATGTATAAAAATATTAAGACACAATATAAAATTAACAAAAAATAGATATTTTACAAAATATTTAATTTTCATATTTAGAATGCGCCAAAATAAGATATAAAATAAAACAAAGTTATCCATTTTTCGTTGACCTCACGTCATATGTAGACGAGGAGAATATATTCATGTAAAGGAAAACCTTATGAGATTCCATTAAGAAAATTTTCTTGGTCTCGGATTCCTGAATACCCGGATATACCTGCGAGTTTAGATACCCGAATAGTATCTATAAGTTGGATACTCAGGTACTATCCTGGCATCCAGGCATATAAAAGGAAATATCCAGGTATAGAAAGAAATATCCTGTTTATACTGACAGAACACCGGTATATAACAGTCTTTCGCGAAGTCGATCGGTGGTAACCAGCGTGAAAGCGATTCTAGTATATAAGTGTGCCTCCGCGACACAGTTGCCCAGCTCACCTGCATTTCAAGCGGCGAAGGAAAAAGTAAGAGAAAAAAGAAGGAAGAAAAAATACATGATCAAGAGATCGAGCGTAATTCTCACGTGGCGCGTACGACGTCGATGAAATGTTGCATCGCGCGTCGAATAAATATTATCTCCGCACGCGCTGCCGGGCTAGTCCGCGCTGCCATTTTATCAGCACGCTTTACGAGCGCGCACGCAGACCGGACTACTTACATCGTCCCTGTTATTTCTCTCGCATGTGGAATTAGAGCAGGAACGCGCTCGGCTGCACTCAGCTGCGAATGGCTTACATTATAGCGGCAGGTGCCCCATTAAGGAATTCTTGAAACTAGTTCTGCTCTCGTTGTTGCGTGCTAGCGCCCGCGATCCCCATTATTGGCGGATCGTCCGCGATGTTAAATGAATCAGCCACGGCCGTTTGACGTCTCGCGCTCGCGTTTGCAGGCCTGGGATGGGACGACGTTCTTCGTAGGCTTCTATCCTAGGCCCTCGGGGCGCCAATTTTAACCCCTTGTACCCCCGATGTCATTATACGCGGGATACATCACGGCGCAAAAGCTTAATTGGCAATTAGCGTAATGCGGTTGTTGTAATTTGTTGCAAATTACTTCTCGGTTGTCGAAAGACCGATCCGCCGTTTCGATCTTTCATTGTGGTTTTTTGTGCGACAAAAAGTCGCATCCGCGCCCGCGACATTCGCGATAGAACGAATCGTATATTTTGCTTCAATTGCCGAATTCCATTGCTATTCTCTCAAAGCGTGTTCCCTCTTACTCTACGAGATCATTCGAGTATTTCGCAAAACGAATAATGAAAACGTTGCAACGGGGATGTCCACGAAGATAGTGAGCATAATAGCATGACAAAGAGGCATGTCAGAATAATTGCCGCGTACTTGCCTCTTACATTCTTCTACCTTTCATCTGCTATCGAGCAGATCGCCGCACATGAATACCCCACGAGTAAGTGGCCTGTAGAATTAAAGGAGACTCGCGTTAGTACCAATAATTTACACGTTGTAGGTCTTCTTATGATGAACAGAAGAGAAAGAAGAGAAGAGATAAAGAGAGCAAGAGAGAGAGAGAGAGAGAGAGAGAGAGAGAGAGAGAGAGAGAGAGAGAGGAAAAAATAAGAAAAACGATGGCGCAATCTCTCTCGCCGTTCAGCTACAAATTATATTACCGTGGCAAATGGGCTATTACGCGAATTCTCAATCTAGTTCCTGACTCGTCTCGCGTCTCAATTATTCCTGGACAGTTCGCGGCTTCTGAATTGGTATTCTTCAACGTAACTGATGATGAACACTTTCAATCTGTTTGTACTTTTCTTACAGATGCGTCATGATTGTTGGCCTTTTTAATTTTGCATAATCAACGGTGAAGGTGCAATCTCTTTCTCTCTCTCTTTCTCGCACGCGCGCGATGCAGCGTTTCACTGTTATTCGCGTCATCAAAAAAGATATCTTGATAATATTCATGAAAGAAAAAATCTTCTTATGACTCTCTCTCTTTCTTTAGATTTCTCCCAATTTCTTTCTTCACCGCTTCTTCACCGACCGATGATAGGTCAGCGTGCGGCAGCCGCGAAACGAGTCGCACCGCGAAATTACGAGGGACTCGCGTCGCAATCTCCGATTTGCAAAATTGCTAATACTTTCTTTCCTTTCGCTGACAGGCGGAGAAACGACTTCTTCGTCGTCGGCCGTTCAAATGCAAGCCACATTACGCTGGCAAATAGCCTATTACACAGTCATTGCTTTCAGTTCGCGTGCGAGGATGCATTTAAAAGATCTTCCGCGAGTAGCCCAAGGCTCTTTCTCTTCCTCTGTGGTCTCCTTATCGCACGAGTGAAAAAGAAAACGATAAAGTAATCCTGTAATTCTATGATAAAGTAATCCTGTGAACTTAGAAAAATACCCACGTATCATACAATGACATATACTGTATATATAAACCAAGCTTTCTCTCCATAGAATAAAATTGACATTAGCGATTTGAGACAGAGTAAGAAAGATGGTTGGAGTTATCCCTTTCTCATTCTAGTTTGGAGCAACTATCAAGAGCCGTTATTTTCCTGATATATATATATATATTTTTTTTTTGTGCATGTATATATATATGTGTGTAGCATAGTTTTACAAGGAATATATATGGCGGCTCTTGATAGCCGCTCTAAGCTAGGATGAGAAAGATATAGTCCCAAAACAGTTTTCTCACTCTGTCTCAAACTGTTAACTTCACGTCTTGCTATAGCAGAGTACTTGTGAACATAAATGTAATTTACTGTAATTTTTGGGGTGAGTTTGTGAATTTACTTGTATTGCCCAATGGAAAGATTCTCCCGTTGAACAAAACGAAAGAGTTCACAAACTCACTTAAAAAACTACTGACAACCAAAATTTCTGTCCACGAGTGTACACTGAGAGAAATTATTTGATAAAAAATTAACAAATGGATATTTCCGATCAAAATACCGATGAATTTTTGTATCTGATCATTCGATGAGAGATATCGGTTCATAATTTTTTGGTTGATTTATCTGATAAAATACCATTATAATCAGAAATATCCAATAAAATTTGATCAGAAATATCCGTTTGTTAATCTTTTATCGGACAATTTCTCTCAGTGTACACAAATACTTGATCTATGTCCTTAGTATCATACCATACACATACCATACACAGTATCTAACAATTATCATCATAGTAATGCTTATGTATAAATAAATAGGAAAATCTTATGCTTTTGAATTATATATCTAAGTCACATACCTATCACATATTTATCGCATATCTAAAGTAAACATCACTTCTAATACATAAAATTCCATACAAACATTACATACCATAAATATCTGTAAATATCACACCTAACAAGAAGGGACACACATGGGAATTAGGCGCGTTCTTTGTCCAATCGCTGCTAATTAATTAAAACGACGATTTGTATCCGCGGAGTTCAATTGAGTTTTGTTTTTATTGCCAATCGCATAGATATTGCCCGTTCCGTGTGTTCCGATACCAATTACACGGTCGCGTCAAATGCGCCATTACGCAATTACATTCTAGCGTGCCTCCATTACCCGCGGACAGTCTACGTGAATCCGAGGCGTGCGTTCCGATCCAGCGCGCGAAGCCGTTCCGAGCGAGAACTTTTTTCTCAATATCTCGGACTCACACCTGCCGGCTGGCCGGCCGCTTCACGTGCTCGGGCTCGATTGGACCCTCAAGGACTAGAAATAGTCGCGATTTTTTTGCACCGCCGGCTAATTCGTTTCGCAGGCTCTCCGAGTGACATCTGCGCCGTGCTCCGATGCATTTCTATCCGCTTTGGTCCTCTGGAGACCGAATGATCGGCTGACGATTGTCGCATTCGGCGACCATTCGCTGCTTCCTTTTTCTCCACGTTTTCTCGGAAGTCGACGCGCGACGTTCTCTCTCATACAAGTTCTTCTCCGAGGAACAAACGTCTGAATCATTAAAGAGAGTCGAGAAAGAAACGTAAACTTGCGAACAAGACACACCACCGCTTTCTCCGCACGTTTCCAGCAACAGAAATCAATAACAATGATAATCGCCAATATAATTTATAGCAAAATCGTCACGGAGTCCTTTCTGTTTTTGCACTAGAAGAAAATAGACCTGCGCGCTCGTACAAACAATTTGTACGAGCTTGACAATGGATGGCGATGATCGTTCTCGCTGGACAGTTTTGCTTCTTTGCCACAAGCTATTCATCTGTTTGAGAAAATATCCTCCCTTTTTTCCGAGACGCCACAACGCGACCGACGAGTGCCACGATATAGCCGATATCTAGCCTAAGTCGAGAGAGGGATGCGAGTCCACGCCGACACCCGCTGCGAGGACGGACGACTCCACGGTGAGCAGCGTTCGTCTCCCGCGGTGTTGGGACGCTCCAGAAAACAATTTTCTCGTCACGCGAAAATAGTTCGGCGCCCGCCACAAGTTCCCTCACGGTGTATCTCGTGCACCGTTCGCGCTGCGACACGTGCCTCCTCCGATTCCCACGTGCTGCCGTCGGGATTTTTTTTTCTTCTTCTTTCTTTTAATCCTCCTTCTCTACGTATCTCTCGGGCCGAGTCGTCGCGACTCTATGAATAGACTCCAGAATACGATATATGAATAGACGAATACGGGATTTTACGTAACAAGCCACGTGTGAGGGTTTTCCTCCATTGTCTTTTGGACTCGCTCGTTTTTTGCACGCGAGGGTCGTCCTTGCGTAAATTTAACTCACGCCGCTCTTTCCTTTACGTAATGTCATTTTGTATGAATTGCATCGCGTATTTACGCGCGCGCGCGCGTGTGAGCTTGTTCCTTTAACTGACGTTAAATTAAAATTTTTAACCTATTAGCACGCGTACACTTATGCGAACATCGGAGAAACATCGTAAAGTTAACTCCGAATCACGCTATAGATAATGAATTAAATTGAGATAAGTGTGACCGGGAACGATAGTTCTCGCATCATCGAAGCTCTCAAAAGCGATCGCTGACGGGCGATCGTACCACTTGCGAAATGGACAGCTTTTTCCAGCCGCGGTCGCGCGCGCGTGATCAGGCCGACACACATTAGGTCAGCGTGGCCGGCAATCTCGCCGAGTAATCGATAAAGTTATACGCCGAGGAGGAGCAACGGCAGCAGCTGCCCGTCAATCATCGTCGCCGGGATCATCGACGTATATGAAGTTACACGCGATGTAGGTTACTTTGCATTCCGTGCCTCAGCGCTCTAGCGGCGCGTCTTTAGATCGTGTAAAGAGAACGCTCTCTCTCTTTCGCGCGCGAGCGTCTATTAATCTTGGCCAGATCGAGGAGTAGCCATTAATATTAAGGTGAGGTCACCCGTGAGAGTGGATCTTTATAAATTATCGTTCCCCTCGAGCGCCCTCCCCTCTGTCACTCGAGGTGACTATCTTTTATTGTCACGGGCCGTCGACTCGAACGGATGACCGCACCACTCCAAAATAATTATTTTTCCCCGAGGCCGTAGCCCTTCGATCGACATCGAACTCTGATATCTCGCGAGAAACGTCGCTCGTCCCCATTGCCGGAGACAGATAAACGAACGCGTCGAGGCGCGCTGTTAAGAATCTGTTTGCGTTATTGCGCAGGAAGCGCCGCGTTGATGTGTGTCTGATGTATAATCTCGCGGTAGATAATCAGCGAGAGAGAGAGAGAGAGAGAGAGAGAGAGAGAGAGAGAGAGAGAGAGAGACTGAGAGAGCCATTGCCACTGTCTGGACAAGTAATTATAAATACGCGGGAATGCGATAAAACGCGGTGCTTATCGTCGACTTGATGCACGTTACTGCGTGAGATTGTTTAACACGCAGTGTGAGAATGTTACAGAAATGGAAAACCGTTTATTTCTGCTATTTTCTAACAAGTCACAGAATTAAACAAGATTTTTAAACATGTCAAAGATGGTTTTGAAATTCTTTGCTTAATTCTGAAATTTGTTAAAGAACAGTAGAATTAATCGATTTTGCCAACTTACCCCGCCAACTAGCTCCAGTCTCCCTTACTGTATTCAATTAATCATTAAATTTACATCATACGATAATGTAAACCTTTTGTTATATTCACGCAGCAAAAATTTACTAAAAGTTACATACAGATTTTTACATTACATCTGACATGATATATTGTTTAGAGCAAATTTTGATAAATCTTTTTCCTTTCCATTAGGTTGCACTTCCGGAAAAGTCCATCTTCCAATTTTCATAAAAAGCTCAGTGAGATAGTTCCAAATAACGTGCCTAAAAGATCTTTCTGGCGCAATTAACAATTAATTCAAATAACGTTAAAATAATAATTAGCGTTTTTCAGTATAGATTCTACTCTCCGATGAATGATCGTTTTATATCAGAGAAGCCGCGAAAAATGTCTTGCAATGGAATGAAGCGCAACTCTCTGTCCGATATAATTCGAAGTATCCAGAAAAGGAGAAACGCAATCGTGTACTTATTAATTAATGCTAATTTCAGTGTCATGTAAGATACACACCTCCTGCACATATGCCGTGCGCGAGTCCGGCCCTCGGACTCCCGAATCGAATTCTACGATAATGAACGCAATTACGAGTTAATCTACCGTGCGGTATCACGAGATCGCGAGCATTAACAGGCGACTTTCGCCGGCGTGCGACCGGTTCCCTTTGAATCCGAGAACCGTGCGTAATCGCTTTCGGAGGGAGAGAGAGAGAGAGAGAGAGGGAGAGGGGGGAGGGAGAGAAGGGAGGGCTGTCGTATAACATGAATCCTGGACGATTCGGCCGCATGTCGGCGGTGAACGAAAATTTCGGATCCTCCGCGCGTGGTGCATGTGCCTCTGCAACGCGTGTGTCCATCTGCACGTCGGCAGCCGGCGCGAAATATAACGCACGTGTACAGGATGACTGTTGCGAAACGCGCGGTCCCCGCCGTCTCCTTCGGTGCGCGACGACTGAAAAAGATGATTGAGAGATACAGTCACGTTGGAAATCCGCGTCGCATCGAATAACGCGACTTATCGCGCCTCGTCGTCTCGAGAGTTTTCAGATTTGAAAGTCGAGTCGCCGGCTTAATTCGCACGACCGATACACACACACGCACGGACACACTCGCGCCGGATGATACTTAACGATTGACAAATGGCGCGAGACGCGCGTCACGTCGATCAGCGCGTATTCAACAACGCTGAGACTTATTTCCGCATGGACGCGCGAGAAAATCACCGCGACGGAATCAGCCGTATGTATCGGGGAATAAGCTGCAATTCGCGCTCTCGCGCACCGCCGTGCATCCATAACGTTCCCCGACGACGAGGGACGCTTAAATCACACTTTAACGAGAAAGGAAAGTCGAGTATTACCGCATTACCATTACCGGATGACGGGGCGGTACCGGCCGGCGCGGGCAGGCACGGTAGACCGTTAATTTCCGAACGATTCGTTATGCGGGGACTCGCGCGGTGATTCGCGCGGTATGTCGTCGTCGTCGTCGTCGTCGACCCGATTCAACCTGACGCCAGATAAGACGCGGATGCAAATAGAGATTTCCAGCTGCGAGAGATGGATGATGTCGGCGGTGATAAATGGCCGCCAGGACGACTCCGAATCTTGACGCTGAGTAGTACTGCGTCGTGGACGTTGCTCCCGACGGTCGTTTTGGCGCGACACCTACGCGACGCTCGTGGACTACCTGCGCAAGATGACGCAGGGAGTTCGAACAATCGCTTGAATCAATCTCTCGTTATTCCTCGGTGTTATCGTCAGCGCGGAAAAATGTTGGCACGGCGAAGTCCGAAGATTTCCTGATACAATGATTAATATGTGAGTACACTTTAATAGATGTTCTGAAAGTCCTCTGTGATTAACAACGATTGCTTGTCTTTGTTCTGGATTAACAGTGTCGCCGATTAACGACGCTGCGATTAAAAACGTTGTCCTTGTTCTCTTTTAATGTAGAGAGCTTTAACCTCTCTAAATTTGGGACTTTACAAAATCTTCTAGCATACCTCAATCCGGAGATATAAATTATTGAGAAATGCCATTTTTTACCATGTTTTTTTGCCAAAATGCATTTTTTAGTATCTTTCACAACAAATTTGACGAAATCTTGATAGAGACGTTTTATATTCAGATTCGTATTTAGCAGCGACAAATCTAAAAGAAATTATTAAAAAAAAATCAGGTCTTGAATTAAACAAAAAGATCATTTTTGTTGTTCAGTGTTATCGATAAAATACTTATACCAATATAAAAGAAAAGGTAAAAAATTATCTAATTTTTTGGAATAAAATTTTATTGAAAAAGTAAATTGACCACCGAATCATTTGAATTTGATTGATTTTTCAGTCACATAGAGTGAATTTTCCAACCTGAATCGTCAAATTAATATTTTTACTTGAAATTGAAGAATGAATTTGATGTGCTTTACCGTCACAGAAACACTCTAATCTATTGGAATATTCACTCATATATAATCGGAATTCATTCCAATTTGAATGAAACATTAAATCTTGGAATCAATGACAGTGACAATACTTTACAAATTTTTACAGACTTTTACTGTTGTTTCGAATGAAATTATTGTCACTCATTTTGAGTGAGATTTCATTCCCACGAAATTTAAAGAGAAATATAATTTGAGGCGCATTTAGCTTCAAGAGCCTCAATTCATTTCACTTTCATTTCTTCAGTTCTTTATTGGCCTACAATCAGTTTTAAATGTGTAATTAAGTATACTTTTAGACATAACTTAATGAAGTGTGGTAATATTACAACGCTAATCACAAATAACCGTGACGGTATTCGACAAGTTAACATGTTCGATATCACTGTCACATATATGTATGCAATGATCACGAAAGACGAGCATCACATACATGTGACAGCAAAAATATCTCATTTATGACCATGTGTTAACAACTTGAGTCTGTTTTATACAATTACGTAAAAAAGTGCGAAGCGATTTGTAGGGAGAATCCTCTAAGTGAAGTGTGGTAGCGAAAGTTTTAATAAAACATATTGCATCGCGCTCGCTGTTATGAAGCATTTCACGACGTCGCATTTGTAATTCAAGTGTATCGGATCCATAATACTTTCTTGCGAATCTGTCACGTTGTATTTCGAAATTCGCCCCGTGTGTTATATACGTACGTGTATATAATAGAATGGCGTCCGATGATGTTGTTGCATTCAATGTCCGGCGGTCATTAAGTCCCGATATCATCTATCACTCGCTTTTCGTTCATTTGTCATTGTCGTCACGCACCGTTGACACGGCTGAATTTTGTTTAGCGTTTCGAGAACACAGAGCGTTTGCGTAACCGTTTTCTTCGGTAGCGCGTACTTTCGATTCCAGATTAATCGAGCGCGCCCGGTCGGAGATTAATTTCGGAATTAAGGGCGCAGCGGGGCGTGCGCCGCGGGACGCGATATAAATTATCGCCAAAATTGCGCCAGATGCTAATGAGCGTAAGTCAGAAGTCTTTCGTGCCCCTTCGCCGGTCGCTCAACTCGGCCGAGAAATGACTCTTGTGGATACCTTGTTGCAGTTGTCGGTAATTATCGCGCCGGCTGCTGCTGGTCGATTCTGATCGACCGCGTTCAATCGGATCGGGTCGAGAATTGAAGACTGCCACCCATCCAGGTGGTGGGATAAATATCAATCGGAACAATCCCGACAGAATCGAGGAACGGGTGGCAACCCTGGTCGCGATTCCCACCGAAATGCCCGTTTACGGTTATTTCGCACACATCAGCGTGCTTTTTGTCCTCGCCGATAACAGGCCGGTAATTGCTTCGTCGGACAAGTGCGCGGTGCCTCTTCACCGACGGCCGTGGACATGCGCGACGAGCAACACGGCGACCGCGGCGGCGTTCCCGTCTTGAAAGAATCAAGGTTAGCGGAGCTTCCGCTTTTTGCTGTGTTCCCGTCCAATCGCCGTGAAAATTCCCGTTTTTCATGCGGCCGACAATCGTGCGCGGCGTTGGTGCTATCTCGAGCATGGCGAAATTCCTCGTCGTGTGGCTGCCTCCGGGCGATCCTGTTACGCCGTGCGCCATCGCAGATAAGGGAAATCGAAGAAACCTGGGCGATTAACCGTCGACGTGGCAATTAAGCGCGCCGTTGCCTCCGCGACGATCGTAGCTTTTTCCGCTCGGCGTTATTAATTGCTTCTACCGCGGTAATCACGAACGACACTCTAACGGTGATTGATCTTACGCGAGAGAGTTCTGCGGCTCCGATCTTTTTGCAGGAAATATTGGTTTGGATGTAGTAAGTAATCTCGAATTTTGCAAATAAAACGATTCTATTTTTACACGTAATGTAATTTTATAGAATAATATACGCATCGTTTTGATTTTGGATCTCCTGTCATCCTTTGCATACATTGTTTCACACATTGTTTCACAAAATTACAACGACATAAAGATATAATCGTTTTTATCTGACAAATCCAAAGTTACTTATTAACCCAATACAAGTGTAGATACTTTTCTGGAGTTAACTAATCAATATATATTTGTAGGATTCATCGTAAATATATACACAAACAAAAACTGTAATTTTGGCTTTTATTGTTCGGTATAGTTTTGATTTTAATCAAGAAGACTTAAAATTATTTAGTTGAGTTTTTATATAGCAGTTATACACACCAACAAGAGTATTTCTAAAAAACATTTTTCTCTATATTATAGTTTTACTCAAGAGAAGCACATAAACTTGGTACTTCTTTTTACCTTTTTTAAAGAAGATAAGTTTGTATAAATTTGATCTTACGTGAAAAATTTTAGCGGTTTCCAATGAATATCACATTCCCCTATTCGTATCAATTTTCGCGAGATTTCAGATATTTGTCGCGTCGTGTATTTGACTTTCTCTTTGTTGGAAAAAGATTTATTCTCGACTGATAGAACAATGTGCGAGACTGTATCTTCTCTATCGATAGAAGCGCTAACGTCGATTTGGATCGCCGATAAGAAATAGTTGATCGAAGTCTGTTTGGTTCTCGTAATCTCAATCTCGGCGCGATATACGAGTACAGTGCACAGACGGGGCGCTATTAATTATATTTCACACCCGCTGATGATGAATTTGCGTAGAAAATAGAAGCACTCATTCAACCGACCATAATTCCGGTGCATCCGATCGAGATATCAAACAGACTATCATCGTCGGTAAATGATTTATCGCACCACGCCATCTCGCATGTGTGCCTTCTTTGTTTCTATGATTTATAGTCGCGTTGGCTGAGAGACGCAAGTTCATTTTTACTCATTCAAAAGTCGTATATACAAGAGAGGAAGAGAGAGAAATGGGGGAGAGAAATAGCGGGAAGACTGGGGTCAGATGTCATATTTTTTAGAATTTCGAAGTTGCAACTTTTCAAATTATTAATTGTTGTGATTGACTGCACAGATATGATAGAAATGATCTTCCTTTATGACTTTATACCTGCAATGATATTGTAAACTGTATATCTTCTTCTATAATAACCGTAATACGAACATGTTGCAACGTGGCGATTTTGCCCCCTTACTGGGGCAAGTTGGCTATCAATCCACTTGGCTATCAGTGGTAAGAGGGCCACATATAAAATATATAAGTTTGTTAATCTCGATTAGTAATTTTGGGGTTTCTGCGAGAAAAGCGTTTTTTCTATTTTTTAACTGCAATATTATCCTAATTTTAATGAAGTTCAAAGAAAAAATATCTATATTCTAAAAGGAATATTTTGCGATCTCGTTTTGCACTGTTCTTCTCACAATGAACACATGAATAGAGATGGCTGATGTACCTCTTAGGTCAATTAGATTCAGTCTCCTCTATATTCTCACTATATGCGAAATTGTACGCGCATTTTCTGCAAAGGTCTTAAAATGGCGAGCAACGAGGGCTTGTCAATTTAAAGGCCAAACGCGACAACATTCAGCCGCTTTAATTAAAGCCGAGTCAGACGAGTCGGAATACCGATGCGGAACAACCTGGAGACCGGGAAAGGAAGGCTGCCGTGCCTGTGACGGGACTGTCGTATCGCGCGATCAGCGATCATTATTCAGAGGTTCAATTAAAGACTCGCTGGATCTCTAATTCGGCCGGCGCCGTGAGATTATTCCGATATCTTCTGTATCGATTGCTTCCAGGTGGGTCTGTCGTTCTACGGTGTGTGGCGTGCAGGGGCGGATTCACATTGAGAGAGGCAACTTTTCCTCCGACAAGCAAAAGACGACACAGACGACCGACGTGATATATACGTATATTTCATTCAATGTTTCATGATTTCGCTCATTTCTCAATTTGCCAACTCACTGTTGATTATCCGTGTCCGTAATTATTTCTTCAAAATGAATACACGTTCGTTTCGATGCTGGAGGCCTCGTTTCACACCGGTAATATCGATCTTCGGAGCGCGGCTTGAGAAAAAAATCTTCACGATCTCTTCGAATAACCGCATAACGGTCCGTGATGTAACTCTGGAGGATGGTCTCTCTGGCGCGGTCTGCTCGCAACATAAATCTATTAGGGCCGACATGTCGATATGTAAAAATGCTCCTAGCTATTGGATCTAGGGGCTCGAATCCGCCCCTGACAGTGCATCATCGTGCCAGGCGGCGGGCGAGCGAGCGTGGGCGCGCGTCGCCGTATCGATCTCGGGCTCTCTTCGACGAGCGTTTCAGAGCATGGCATGTACGCTGGGTGGTCCCCGAAGCGAGCGCAACAATGAATCATATCCCGAGGAAAAGGATTTCGGTGTGACACGGGCGCATCGCGTGTGCGCCCGGAATGCCCTCGGTAGATACGCGGAACACGCGGCATATACCCGGAACCGCGATCGGACGACGGTCCTTCTGCGAGTCCTCCTGCGATAAACGAGGTGGATAAAGATGCGGAGCAGCTCGCGAGCGAGATCGCGAATATTTTTAACTTCCCGCTCGTGACTGACCGGTCTGCCACCTCGTTATTCGTACGCGTCGCGTGATAAAAGCGCAAAAAAATGACAGTCTCGCTAAGTACCAATGCGATCAATAAATTGCGAATTTATCGATCGTGACTGCGCCGAGGAGAAATATGAATCTCGCGCTTCAAGAGCCTCCCGATGCCTACAATCTCGCGCATTCTACCTACCAGGCAACGGTCCAGGGTATCGCGCGCTTATTCCCTTGCAATTTTAATCCCGCCGAATCCTGAGGCGAGGAAAGCTCCGGTGTGTAGTATCTTTGAGGCCAGCGTCCGTGCGGCCACTGGAATTACGTCTCGCACGGAAGCACCGCCGTGGGTCTTCCGAGTGAATGCTCGCCCGCCACGACTAGCACACGGCGCTACACCTAATTAAATTAGGTGCTCGCTGATAGATTTCAATCAGGCTCGTACCTACCCGGCGCCGCGCTCGTCTCGCTGTAAGTGTACGTGGGCCTTCGATCTACACGCCCCTCAAATTTAACGAGCTACCGAGCGTCCACTTTCGGACCCCCGTAGCATGTCATCTCGTCTCTCTTTCTCGTCTCTCTCTCTCTCTCTCTCTCTCTCTCTCTCTCTCTCTCTCTCTCTCTCTGCATCTCTGTCCCTCTCTTCTCTTTCGCCTCCGTGCAATTAATTAGTCTTCCCTCTGTCATCCCTTTTCGCGGCCGTCACCCTCCGTTCCCTCGTAATTTGACCTAAGGGGAATCAGAGTGCTGCGGGTAGACTCGACCCCCGGTCGGTTTCCCGCGGGAGAATCATTGAGCGTCGCTCTTCTTCCACGTTCGCGACGCTACGCTTCCTCGTAGGATCGATAGAAACGCGGACTCACGCGCGGAAATTCACCGTCGCGACGCCGAACGTATAACGGCTCCCCCGTGTGCACGCCTCGCAAATAGGTGCTTCCGTCGCGCGAGAAAGTGTGTCGTGTAGATTAAATTAAGCCCGCTTTTTGTGGGGCCCCCGGACGCAGTTCGGTTGCTTTCGAGCACATTCGCAGTTATCCTCGAGGCACTGTGCGCCGTACAGAGTTAATCAAGCTGACAGTTCCCCCTTATGCTAACTAATTTGCGCCAGTTTTTTTGCGGGCTTTCGCCCTGAAATTACTTCACGCCCCGCGTAACTCGCGCATTTGCGTTTCGTCGTCGTCCTCGTCGTTGTCGTCGTCGTCGTTGCAGCCGTCGCCGCTTTGTATCTTTCAGCGAAAGGCGGCATCGAGAGAGAGAAAGACAGGGAGTGGGGAAGAAATAAAAAGAACGATCCCCATGCTGATCGAGATAATGCGGCGTCGTAATTATCTTCACCGATAATAATAATCGCCGCGATACACGATCCGAGAACATGAAACCGAGATTACCTGGATTACGCGCGTTATTCTCGCTTTACCGATCCTTCGATCCTCGGCAAATCGGGCGGATTAACGTATCGCTATGGACACCGCATGAAAACCGATTTAAATAAATCGCGCGCCTTTACGGGGCACTTACGCATCGTAAAAAAATGGTTTGCCCCGAGTTATCGATTTAATCTTTCACGCAGCGGGACTCCGAACCGCACTCCGGGTAATTCAGAAGAGATTCGGCCCGCCGTAATTCCGCGGCCGGCCGCACAGAGCCTTCGCGTGCGTTCCGAAAAATGATGAAAGTTACGGGTGATGCAACGCGGATAATTGCAGTTCTTCAAGCACGGATAGGAAACACCGAGGCGGACGAGGGCGGGCTGTTGGGAAAAGGGGCGAGGAGGAGGTGGAGGGCGGGGTGGGTGCTACGAGCAGCTGGCGAAAAGGCATTTATTGCCCGTTGCACCATTTTACGGGTTCTTAATTCCTTTGCCGGCGTTATTCTGAGAATAGGAAACGCTCCTCCAAGAATGCCGTCGCGCCAGAATCTAAGGGTGGGGATCCCTTTGAGAGAAATTCACACTACCCTAAACACTCTCACACAATAATACACTCGTATCTCGGGAGCCGCTTTTTTATATCACGGAAGCCGCTCTCTTTGTTGACACTTCGGCTTTTTTCTCCTCTAGTAGAAGCTGCATTGTGTCGAGATCACACATCTCCTTGGGCAATTCAGTGTTGGGCATCAATTAATTAAAATTTACTTTGACTAAAGTAATCGGCAAACTAGTAATCAAAATTAATAAATCGTCATATACAGAGAGTTAAAAAGAAGGATTTAAGGCTTACGAAATAGATACACGAAAAAAAAGATATAGTACCTATATAATTAGAAATATTTGAGCAACAAATAGTTGTGTTACTCTAGTTATTTTTAGTTATCTTTGTCTAATGATAACGAGTATGGTTGATATGATTCGTTACTTTGGTACATTAACTATATCAATGTTGTTGCGCGTGATCTGATTGCAGCAAATCGGTTAGGGTGATATTTGCTATGTATACATTTTGGTTAAAACAACCTTATATCATTACTGCTGCAACATCAGTAACTCAACAATTGTTATGTTATGTAAAAATTATTACTTATTCCATATTTTAAATATTGAACCTGGTTGGCACAATTTGATTTATGTGCGTGCCAACCATACTGTTTTTCCATACTAATAGTAGTAGTTATTAAACCGAGTAAAAAGTACTGAATATACATGAAAATCAATACTTTCAGTGTTAGAAGCGAGTTTTAATTTTTATGTAATTTTTATGTGCGAGTGTAGAAGCGAGTTTTAATTTTTATGCAATTCACAAGGAATTGTCTTATCGTCTTACTTTAATTGAGAATATTAGACATTCGTTTCAGACAATTTATAATTATATACTTGTTTAGCGTTACACAGTTGCAAAGTTATAAAATAATCTTTTGTCTTTATATATAATAATATAAGAGAACATTACATTATATAATCATCAAAATCGAAAATTGCTTCTAACTCTGAAAGGATGAATTTTTCGACTCATTCGCTAAATACTCTTTAATCAGTTTAACGAAGATTATCTATTCTATAAGTCTTAAATCTTTTTTTTTTAATAGCTTGTATAAAGTCACAAATAATTTCATCGATTGATACCGCATCGCATTACGGAGGATGACATATTTATTTATTTGTTTATTAATGAGGATTCGAAATATATTACGACTGTTATTTTTCCATCGTTGTTATTACCGTTACGGTTTTTTCTTTTCGTGGAAACGAGAAATAAAATAAATGTAGTGTTTCAACGGCTCGCTCACGATCTCGATAAAAATCAGTCTCGCCAACTAATCGTCCCCGTTAAATCACGCGACAGCTCGATAACTGTTTAGGCCGAACTACCGGATAACCAACGAACCAGAAGAATTATAATCCGGCATCATTGGTATAAAAAGTGGCGCGTAGCCGATGAGAGAAGGTGTTCCCAATCCTAAAGACCGGTCTGTCGCGATTTATGCACGGAAATTACCCGCGAGTGTATTTATAGAGTGATAACGAGAACCCCAATGCATATTAACAATCATCGTTAATCCCTGTTAATTAATCCATCCGACGTAAGATTATTAAAGTGTTCGTGTAACTCCACTGAGATTGCAATTTGCGCGATAATGTATTAAGATGCACTTAAAAATTGATCCGACTAAATGTATGATTGGTACTCTCTCTCTTTCTCTTATTGCGTTTTTATGTGTAATTTATATGCCAATGCAACTCATATCATATATGAGATTTTTCTGTTTTATTTTTGGATGAACTAATTCTATCTCGTGAACTAATTGCGTCTTTGTGGCCTATTACAGTGTTGTATTATTCTATTTTCTATAATTTCTGCTTTTCTGATTTCGTTTTTTATGTAGTAATATGATCTATTACTTGGTTCTTCCCTATTAAAGTCCATTCCCTATTAAAGTAATACTTTGCACGTGTTTGCTTTTTATGTATATTTTATTTGTAGACTTTACTGTCAGATTCTACGGTGATATTTTTCTATCATTAATTTTCTCAATTTTCACACGGCTGAGTCAGGCGACCTATTCTGCCCAAACATTTAAGGAGTTTCAACCTTATAGTGTTAATAAACTTTGCTCTATTCTATTCTACTTTGCCTTCTTTCTGTGGTTGCAATGAAATTCGTTTGTTTTAAAATCATCGTATGCGTATCTCTCCTTACGAGTCATAAAGTGATGTAACAAAATGGTAGACAAATGTTGCGATATACAAGCATATATATGCATATGAATTCGCACATTTGTCTTTCCGTATATATTAAAAAGGAGGAGAAGAAAAAATGAAAAATTCAGCCGATAAAATGGAGTTCGTGGCGTTAATCTGCAATTTCGCGATTTCGCGTTATTTTTGTTTCGAGTCCCGACGGTGACTCAGCGCGTGCGTTTCCGTAAAAACGTCGTCTGGCGAAAACATTAAGATAACGTTAATGTGCGCGCATTTTAAAGTAGCAGTGGCACGATTTGCATACGCGACGATCGCGTGCAACTAAGTGCGTCTAAAGCGGCGAAACGCTGACAGCAAGGTCGGACACGAGCGATGTAATGCGGCGAGAAAAAGTCTCAATGATTAAACGCGTATATTACGGCAGTCTCCATAATAAAGAGATAAGTTGCGTGATTAGCGGTAACGAGTCCACTTGCGCGCTAACTGTAATCAATATTACAAAAGCACCACGAAGCGCACGAGGATGTCGATCTTGCGCGACATGATATCTAATTTTCTTAAATAACAAGTCCGGTTTTTGTATCTATCATCGATCATTATTGGCACATATTCTTGACGATAATGAATCCTTGACTTCTTCTCTGATTGAAAGCTCGGATGCACGAACAAAACAAGAAGAGTTGGTCGCGTCGGCTTTTTTACGTGTCGCAGGAAAGTCAAGAGATACGTAAAGTTTTTATTGATTTCACTTAGATTGGCGAGTGACGAAGGTGTCGCAACAGTTTTGTGGTCGCATCTACGGCACCGTCATGACGATCGTGGAAACGTGTCCGAGAAGTCGATTGATTCTTGCGGTCACCGTGTCGGAACCGCACCGAACTCGCTGGACTTTTGTGCGGTGCGCGTGTTACGCAAGTGCAGCTCGTACACATCGCCCGACGAGACCGAACTATTCACCGAACAGCGAATAGTTAATAACCCATTCCCCGGAAAAATCGAGCCGCCTGATTGCCTCGTCCAGACGTTCAATTACTTTATGATATTATTACGGCTACCGTGCGGATTACCAGCCATTAAGTCTTACAACTATTCATCTCCTTGAACACGTCGATCGAATGCACCGCGCCGTGCCGGGACTTTCCTTTACAGGTATGCGGGTGATGAGTCACGCGGAAGTCAAATATCGATAAGGAAAGTATGATCGATTTGACCGATACGGAATGATATTTCTTCACTTTCAGAATTCAGCTGGTCATCACGGTATTTACAAGAATGCTGTCACGATTTCAACTACCGGGATATTTTGAATCTTTTGGGTTTATCCGGGCATGCGGTTTTCATTTCAGATCTTAGATAGACTCTTTCTTTCTCATGATTTTTATCACGACGTGAGATAATCAAAGATAGAAATTCTAGTTTTTATTTCTTTATTTACATTTATGGCAGGTGAATATATTCAGTGAATCATTAAATTTACACCATACAATGAGGTAAATTTTTGTTATATTGAAGCAACAAACTTACTAAAAGATACATTCAAATTTTCAAAGATACATTCAAATACTACATTTTATATGATATATTATTTTGAGTAAATTTTTATAATTTTTTTAGTATTTCTGTTTCAATTTCTATTTCGTCATTTCATGTATCATACGTGAACCCCACATGAATCACTTATAATATGCAACTTGGAGAATGTAACTTATCTATTTGCAAAAGATTAAAAGAACTTTCCACGCCTTTGTTTTACTTTCTATTTATAATATTGAATCTGTAAAACCCGAATGAATATTCAATCGTTCAGCAACTTTTGTAAAGTATGCGCGAAAATTCCAAAATAACAACAAACTCAATATTTGTTTACAGATTTTATTACGTCGATATTTTATAGCTGATGATTTTCAGTATTTTTGGAAAAAATATGCCCAACAATATTAATTTTCAAGTTATGGTAGTTGCCCGGATTTGACAGACCCAGTACTGTACATCCTAAAAAATATGATCGTACGTGGAGGGTTAATATAAGTGACATACGTTGCACACTCCTAATTATTTACTATCTAGTTACTCGCGTAATATCCGCGAATATATGGGTATATGGGTACCCGGATATTACCCGGATACCCGGATATAGAAACACCCGAGTTATATTGACTAATTTAGAAGTTGCTCGCCGCAATTGCCGGAGTATCGAGCCGGAAAGTTCCTCGACACGCTCCCCACGAAAATCACGCGCGACGCGGGTCGTGCACGAGCCGCGGGTTGAAGCCGCCGTAAAAGACACAGTAAAATTGCGATGGAACAGTGTCGCAGACGCGTTTTATCGTCTGGTCGATAAACGCGCCGATCGCGCGACTTTATTCGCATCGACGCGCCATTTTTCAAGAGATTTTACCTTTACGAGGTGAGCGCGCCTCGTAACACGGGCAGCGAACGAAGCGCCGGAGTGCGGCGCGCGCGTTCGCGAGTTACCGGAGGCCGGCGGCTGACCGGTAACGTTTCTCTGAACGATAAAAGTAACGTTGATTGCTGCGCGCGGCCGCGGAGTGCCGCGGCACAATGCGATTTCAATTTTATTATGCCAGCTGCGGGAGATAACCGCCGCCGGCGGTCGTAACTCACGCGGTATCCTTTAAGCTGTCTTCACGGTGAAACTGTGTCAAATCGGCGGAATGGCCCCCGCCGGATTCCTCTTCGTGCGAGCATCGGCGCGGTACGCGCTCGATATAGAGGTAAACCCGCCGATAATAACGCGACGGAACGCGAACCGCCGGAAGTTCGCCCTCTCCTCCCTCTCTGTTCTCTCTGTTCCTTTTTCTCTACCTGACACGAATCAAGAATTCGCCGCGATTCTCTTGGTGGCATGATACTAGATTACAAGCACAAGTCTTGGACCGACTCGCGATGATGAACCGCGAAATCAATCTCGCGTGTTCGAAAAATCGCGATGCTCGACAGCACATGGGAAAACGACTCGCCGACGATTACGAATTAGTTCGCGGCGATTATCCTCCCTTTCGTAGATTCAGCGTTACGAACTTGAAAGTGCGTTCTTCATTTTTTACGCGCCATTCACGACGATTCATTAAATTTAACGCGTTCTTCATTTTTCGCATTTCTCAAAGCGCCGGCATGCACAAGCGGGCCTAATTGAGCCCTGTGCTTAGCATATAGAATTTTAATTGAGCCATCGATTCCCAAATGACCGCGGCGAATGCGCCGGTCATTTGACAAATGTCTCTGCGAGAATAACGGCGAGGAGCGGCGGCCGCCACCTTCGAAGGGAACAAGAAAAGGAAAAAGAGCGCCGGGCGATTTATTCAAATACGCGCATTGATATACAAATGGAACGTAATTACTGTTAACGCGCTCCAAGTGCGCGAATATCCATAGCCTCGCAGCGATCCCGGGTTTCAAATCGTCGACCGATTAATATCCATCCGGCGAAACCACCAGCTGGCCCTCCTTAATGGCCACGCGGCCGCGCGCGCGGCGTTACATGCAGCTGAGTATAATAATAAATAATTAAAGCCGCGCGTCCTCTTCCTCCTCCTCCTCCTTCTCTCTCTCTCTCTCTTTTCTCTTTCTCTCTCTCTCTCTCTCTTTTTCTCTTTCTCGCTCCCTATTTTCCTACTTTTCTATTTCCATTCCAATTTTTATTTTCATTTCTTTTCAATAACCATAAGCTTTTTAGAGCAAAACATATTTGTTATTACTCTTATTGAATTTAAGAATATATATTCTCAACTGTTTGAATGTGATCACTAGCTTAAGAAAAGAAAAAAATATGTATATATTTTTATATTTTATTTTATATATTATATATTTTATTTATATAAAAAATATATACAGCTGCTTTTTTATTTAATATAGTTTGTTTAGTTGGTTGTGGTATTTTCACTACTGATGCAAGCCTTGTCAAATCATTTAGATCGTACTTGATTAATTATTGTATATTGTAAGATGTACAGCACCCTCGGCAATAGAGTAAACCTCTAAATCTATTTATTTAATTTTATTATTGTTCTAAATTCTTATATATACATATTACAAAGATCGGCATACCAGACACTGACTTATCAATATTATTTAAATTTCGTACTTTCAAACCAAATCTAATTTATGTAGATCTTTACATGCTTGAGAGGACATGCCCCAGAGCGCGAAATAAATAATACTTTCTCTCTATCTCTTTCTCTCTCGTTTCTTTGGGTACCGGCACCGAAATTACTCCTCCTCGCGGAGAATGTCCCGAGGAGATGATCCCGTGTCGCCCGGAACTTAATTAGTTTTGCTTGCGCGCCTCGGCATTAATGACGACTGCGCGAGCGCAATCCCTCGGCTTTATTGCCCTTTCGGCAGGTGGGGTATGTCCGAAGGACCCGCAAGGCACTCAGGATAGCGGATAACTTCCGTTAAGCTGCTTCTTCCTCGGGCGATTAGCCACCGACATGGCGTCCGCGATTTTTGATTCGACACATGCGGGTCCGACCGATGATCGGGCGAACGCGCGCGAATGTTCTAAATTGCACGCCGTGGGGCGAATTAAAACGATTGCCTATACCACTGTGTATCATCGCCGGAGAAAATTTCGAAGTCCATCTCTCGCGCGTGCGTTGCGCCAGGATGAATTGGAGATTCATCGTAGTGCGGCCGTGTTCGATCGCCCCGGGATCACTCCCATGAATCTGTCACGTTGCACGAAACACTTCTGATGCTTTTATTTTCACTTGAATCTCAAATCCACATGATGCCGAGAGCGAGGAGACGGCAATCGTCGTTGTAGAGTGGAATAGAGCTTATTCATATCCTGAGGCTCTGAAATTCCTTCTTAAAACTTACAGTATTACAAAATAGAATATTTTGCAGTGCAGAGAAGACCGCACTAGACTCGTTCAGGTAAAAATCGTTCAGATTTTACTAAACTGTATATGTTTATCTTAAAACGATTATTCACTCATGATGGAGAAATTAACACATTGCGAACCAAAGACGTGAATCAACATCTGTAGTTTGCGACAGGACAGAAACATTGATTCACTTCTTTTAACCTTTCAACGGGGATATTTCTTATACTCCACATGGAAAAAAAGTTTGGTTGAATTAACCAAATATCTGGTCTAATATAAACGATCCAGAAATTCCGAAATTGAAGTAACCCGAATTCTGTTTAAGTTAACAAGATTTTTGTTTAACTTAAACAGAATTCGGGTTACTTCAATTGGGATTTCTGGATCGACCATATATTCGACCATATATTTGGTTAATTCAACCAAACCTTTTTTTCCGTGCAGGTTTCTTCTTTACCTGGATTTTACATAGAAACAAATTTTTTCAGTGCTGCTCTCTTCAATGCCTTTTCTAATCCTTCTTCTAACCTATTAAGATTGTTTCAGTTTGAATAAAATATTACAATTATATATTATATTAATCTGCAATGTATTAACATGAAATTTTAAGATACCCAATAATTTACTCGGCTGTTCCTAAATCAAACTTTTTTCTTTCTTAATTGCAATGTTTTCGATTTTAATTAATCTCAGGGAAAAATACGTATATTTTGAAAGGAACATTTTACAACTCATTTTTCTCTCTCAATAAATACATAAAGGAAACTTCAAGCTAACTTGCCCGGTTTTCTCTCAGTCCTCACCGGCAGATCGATTGTCTCGACGACAAGACGCAATTAAGTGGGATGCATCGGCTATGCTTGTAACTGCATTTTCGCACATTCGCTCCGTCCAGAACAAATGATATTCAATTTGTCCCCACCTCCACTTGCACTTTTGGTCCTTACCTGCCCTTTGTGGCTTGGCCATTGTCAATTATTGTCGATTATTTGTCCATCCGAGCGGAATTACATGCCGCGCATACCGATCTTGGCGGCCCCTCGAAAAAGCGTAATTGCTTTTAACTGTTGAACGTGAGAGCGCGTTGGAATAAGCGCTTTCGAGAGCCTCCTGAGTGTGCGTACAATATTGCCGGAATCGTGAAACATTCGTCATTCTGCGTGGCTATGGTAATGAGAAGAAACGGTTTGATTCCCGTACACCTGTCGTTATTTTTGCTCGTTGCATGCGCGCTCACGATCGCGCGAGTAAACCGATGATTTTCGTTGCCTGTTCAATTAATTATCTCATTACCGTGGCGAAGGACACCGCTTCGTGCATTCAGCGTCTGATGTTAACCAAGAGATTTGAGGGAGAGAGAGAGTTTCAACGGCGATTTTAATAAGTCGGTATACCCGCGAAATTATACATGACAAGAAAATAACGTGCCGGCGTACACACAAAGTGTGTTATTCGGACTCTTCGAGGCGCGCATCGAAGAGAGCGAGCGCATTAGTGCGCGAGTGCGTGCGGTCGTCTCTCAGGAGTGTCGCGTGAGGGACCTCTCGCTCGTCACGGACGCATCACGCACACACGCAGGCACACTCACGGGCACTTTAACGGCGGATAAATTGTACGGGATGCGTGCGTGATTTATACCGGGTTTTCAGGAAGTGTCGTGCGAGCACAAAGCGCTCGGCTGCCAATCAGCGGCTGACCGAAGTAAAGACGTTACACGGCGGTATCGTACGCGTGCGCGAGCGAGTTTCTCCTGCTGGCGAGGCCCGACATCCGGCCGATAAACCGCGCAAGAAAAAAAAAAAACAATGCTGTCGAGCCTTGCGTTCCGAACGGGTAACGATGGGAAAAACGAGGCTAATGATAAGGCGAACTTTTCGTTTCGCGACGGGTTTCCTGCTCCGCGTTCGCGGCACGACGTTTTTTCTGGGAACGCGCTTTTGGCCGTGCTATGGGAAAAACGAAGGATTACGTGCTCGGATTTCTTCGCCTTGGTTTCCCTCGCGGCGCTTTCTCCCTTGAAACATTGAGGTTCAAGATATAAAAGTCCACGAAGTATCTGTGGAATTGGCGAAAGGACACTTTCCCAATTCATTCGCAATTCATTTTAAATGCAATATTTGTGTCTCTAATGTTGCGTTTTCTAAAGATAAAAATCTTGGTGATCCAATTTTTTTCTTAACGGTCAACGCCTTAAATTTGTACGTAATTGTATAAAACAAACTTAATATGATAATGTGAATATAGTATCCGTAATTTACAAGGCAGCAAAAAGTTTTCTTCAAATGGTAACAGAAAATCAATGCTGTCCGCAAATCGTAGTTTCCAGACACAAAATTCGACATGTTCAACGCTATTACAAACTATGCTGTTGTATGAAACTTGTATTGTTGTGAGTTGAAAATCTTTGTCAAAGATGTCAACAAGGAAATGGCGCCAATAACGCGGTTTGACGGTAACTACATTGACAGCTAGGGCCATCTATGGGCAAATTCCGGTTTCATATTTACTTGGTAGTTCCAACGTGAGAAAAAATGCGGCCAATGGGACGCTACTCCCGAATAGCGGAATTAATAGGATATAAGGCGCAAGAAAAGTGCGAGAGGTCCCGGTTTTTCAGCAACATTTTCGTAACCTTCAGAACTTTTTCGAGCATTCCTTAATCGGTTCTTCTGCGTGCCAATTTATTTCATAGTTTATTTAAAATATATTATACCCTCTTAATTTAAACATTGCAGTAGAAAGGACTTTTTTGTTATCAAACATATTTTTTATTGTCATGTAACAATCTTTTACTATTACCGAGAGTACATTTTGAGAGAGCGTTTTTCTGTTCCCCGAAGAACGTTCTCAAGAATTTTAAAATAATTTTCGAATTTTCAAAGATGTGTCCCCGAAAATGGAGTCGAGTGTACGTATCTCGTTCAATACTATCGCCTGGAGTACAATTTGGTAGCGAAAGTATTAATAAACATTATTTTGACTTGTGGTTTCTTAGAAAGGATAAGAATTTTTTCTATCTCTGTGTGATTATAAGCAAATCTTGTGTTTGTAGCCAACGTGTTAATATTTCCACACGCGGAGATCGAATCAATGCTTTCAACCCTTCTACTCTATAAAATCACTTTCACAAATTCGCGTGTACATGCAGTCGCGACGGCAGAGGTGAGGTAGTTCCTGCGGTAAATTCTACGGCGCTTGTCGGTCGGCTAGTGGGAGCTATCGGCTCTATTTATATAACGGTCGGAAAAACAAACGTCAGCCAAACGGGTTCACCCTTTCCAATTATCGGACATGGTCCGTTCGGAACCCTATTACGAAGTATCTGGGTCCGGGGTGTCCCTGAGCGAGCAGTAGATAAGCTAAAAGCAGTCAAGCGGTCGAATCTACGCCGATCGCGCATGTATATTTATGACACGTGCGATTCTTCTCTCGGTGCGACGCGTGACAGCCCGTCTACCGAGGCTAATGGAGTTTCGAAACGAAGTACGCCCCGCTGACGAAGATCTATGTAAACGAGCGGCCGAGGTGACCACAAGAGCACGCACGGTGCCAAGCTGGGAGTAAAATCATGACTTTATGTCGCCCACGAAAGAGGACACTGATAGCTCGCTTCTTCATTAGCGGACGCTGCGCAAGCAGGATGCTGGCAAACAAGCTACTAAAAATAAACGTTGCGCAAGGAACACTCCTCTCGCGAAATTTATTGGAAAAATACGTGCAATACCTCAATGACGTAATATCGCGCGTTCTGTGCCCTTTGTGTTTCACCCAATCTCCCTTACTTAATGCGGAAATGTGGAAATATATTTCCTACATATAGTAAAAGGAAGGTTTTAGCTCTTACCTTAATAAGAGAATTTCGGAACATATTCATTATCCAGTAAGACAATTTATCAAAAATGTATCGTAAATTTGTGGGAAAATTATTAATATCTCGATCATAAATATTTATAGTTTTTTTTAGAAAAATTTATCTTTTCTTTGGGAAAATTTATCTTTTGGGGATTAAAACAAAAGTTCCAATTCTCGGACATATATTTCGACATTTTTATTGTTTTCATCTTTAAATAATGAATATTTAAACTTTTATATAACACATCAAGTGTATACAAATATATTAAATATATCTTTATACTAAATATATGTTTGTACTAAATATTTAAATATTAATATTTAAATCCTAAAACAATAAAAATGTCCAGTACTAAGTACGTGTCCGAGAATTAATATTTTTACCTTACTAAAAAACTTCTATTTGAATGCGTTCCAAAATTTATTCAGATAAAAGTGCCGCAACTTTTTTCCACTGACTATGTGGAAAGTCAATACACAGTCAGACAATTTCGGATACGCGCGTCATAATGTTTTATCGGCACACGCGTTTCGTTACGGTCTATTATTAACCGCAAAAGTGGAAGGGAACATGCAACATGTATACTCAGGAACCCGTAGCGCTTAATACAATCCCTACATCGACGCGTATACTCGAGCGAGAGGTAGAATCCATAATCACGACCGCTGTAATTTTCCATTCATAATACCACGAAATCGATAAATTATTATACAACATCTATCGGCGATGATTAATGGCCACGATCAAGCACCTCCGCGCGCCCTTACATCGCCGATGGATACGTAAGCGCGCGCGCGCGCGGTGAACACGTTACCTGTTATAGCGAGCGGTATATTTCACCCATCTCTAAACCGCTCGAATATTCATTAACGAAACACACGCGGGATGTGCATGGCGCGTCGATGGGAAACACGGTCGGCAAAAAGTAGGTGCTCAAGAGAAATCCTTACGGAGGGCTCGGACGGGAAGATGGGCGGGTGAGGGAAAGAGAAGTCGCGCGGGTCTTAACGTGGCGCCTACGACCTTTCCACCTACGCGATCTTCCCAGGATACGCGGCAATGCGGGGATTCCCTTCATGGATTCATTAATATCCGGCGTTATTAATAGAGGACACGCTCCGGAATAAAAGGCCCATAAATACGGCGCGGTGGACCGAGTGTGGGTGTTCGGTGGCCGCCCATGTCGATTGGCGTGCGGTCTGCCCGAAGTAACAATTTAATTACAGCACGGGGCCGATATGTATAGCAGCCACCCACGGTAAATTGATTTCGCCACGGTATTAAGCCGACGGACAGCGCCGGATTTATAGGAGCGCCGGATACGCATACCCGGCAGCGCTAAACGGTAGTCCGGCGGAATAGAGTTCGCCCGTGTTGTAATTAAGGAGTTCCTGCGAATTAGCGGATTCGTTCCGAGTCATATGTACCGCGTCGGGCGCGCATTGCTTTTTTCGCGCGCCGACATCTTCACGTATCTTTGCTGCGGGAAAAATTCCAACCCGATCATCCTTCGCTCCGCGAGGATGCAAGCCTCGTCGCTCGCGAGTTTTGGAAGTTACATATCTACTGAGATTACGTCTTTTAGAGATGTGTGCTGCCCGTCGAAATTTTGATGCTACTTTGACGCTCTTAAAAATAATTTACGCCTACTTAGACGGTTTGTAGTCTAGGTAAAACCTACTTTGACGATATTAATACTCATTAACTTCTCTTTTGAACTTTTAACACTACCTTGTCAAATTTTGACGCTACTTTGACGTGAGTGTACGTGTTTGACGTTCTTAAAAGTAGTTTGAGTCTACTCAGATAATCTACAACCTAGGTGAAACCTATTTTGACGATATTGACACTCATTTCCGAGTCGAAATTTTGACCCTATCTTGAATTTTATAAAATACATATATTCTATGGCGCTAAAACTTCTATAGAGGTTCGCAACCGAACCTACTTTACTTCCTAAGATCCTACTATTACGCTAAACCTACTTTGACGCTAAAGAAAATGAAAGCGGTATTTTTAGACATCATCAAGGTCAAAGTAGGAGTAAATTATATCATTAGAATTAAACCTACTTTGTTATCTTAGCTCCTATTGCGGTGTAGAATTCAAGGTTCAACATAAGATCAAAATTTCGACTCGGGTTATTTTTAGAATAATAACATCGACGAAAAGTTCTTCCTCTTTTTAGAAGAATGAGCTTACTCGAGTCGAAATTTTAACTCTATGTTAAACCTTGAATTCTATAACGCAGTAGGAGTTAAATTAGCAAAATAGATTTAATTTTAATGATACAATTTACTCCTACTTTGACTCTAATGATACCTGAAATTTCCGTTTTCACTTTTTTTAGCGTTAAAATAGGTTGTATTATAGTAGGATGTGGGCGTATTGTGAAGACGTCATTTGTAAGTAATCTTCTCGTTTCTCCTCGCGGTATATGTAAGGTGACCAGATTTCTCAGCCTTAAATTCGGGACACTTCATAAATCAAGCAGATGGCGGGAGTAAAAAAATCCGAAAATTATTTGACAATCATTGAAAATGATGACAAATCGGTGTCCCGAATAGCACTCGAAAAAATTCGAGACAAAGGTGAAAAATCGGAACGTCTGGTCACCTTAATTAAATGGAATAGTAAGGTTAAAAGTAGAATCAAAATTTCGATTCGTGATGGGGGCAGGCCGTAAAATAATTCATATGGAGCCTATAAATATTTTTTTCTATCTTTCTTTGTTCCTCATGTTTTTCTGTCTATTACACATATAACATGTCGGCCAACGCGGTAGTCTATCGGCAGGTATTATCGTCAGCCCGTCAGATATCGTCCCGAAGGTATTCTGTTAGAGTCACGATATTATTTCAGTATCTCGCCACCCATGACGCGTAACACCTCGCCAGTAGCGATGTTTGAAGTTGTGGATTGCGCCGTGCACGCGGGAAGCGGCCTGAGGTGGCGCGAGAAAGACGCCCTACCCTCGCGTGCCGATGAACAATGAGCGCGTTCCACGAGCGCGACGCGAAAACATCTTCTGCTCTTTCGTGGAACGTGCGATATTCTTGTAAAATATTTGCCTCCAAACCATCACGAGAATCGCGCTGATGTCGCGCGTTTGCCTCGTCTGTCATGCGATAGCGTGGTGATTTATTAAATCTCACCAGCTCGGCGTAACTAGGCGCGTCCATACGTAAGTGAATTACGTTTATACTTGAAATCTCTGAAACTTTTTACGTCACACGTCGCTAAACAAGCTCGCCCTAACTTTAATCTCGAAAATCGACGCGGTCGGACTTCCATGAGGCCTTGATCGCGCACGCCACTTTACTCTGAGACAAAAAGCGGTCGGCTCTTTAATAAAACGATCGTGTGTGTTCTGCATACGTGATCCCACTTGTTCAGATATAGGGAGCTGTGTATATACCGCGTCGTCGACCACGATACAAGGAGATTGCCTTCGCAGCGTTTGCGTTCGAAGTCGGCCAAGCGATCAGCCAACCGCCGCCGTCGCCGGATCGATTGACCGATCGATCGATTTTTTCCCCGCCGTACAACCACGCATGCGTTCGCCTCTCGACCAGGCAGCCAATAAAACTGGTCACTCTCCTGATGAGGTAATTTAACGCAATTCGCGGTGGAAAGCGCGGACGCGTTGTGATATGCCCAGATTAACTTTACTTCATTACGGAAATTGCACATTGTTACATGATTACGTCCTTATATCGTTAGTGCGCGCGACGTTCGCTTTCATTCACTCTCGCCGTCATGCACGTCGCGCGCGCGCATCCGTAACGTCATCGACGCTCGGATTCAGCGCGTCTCTCTCTCTCTCTTTCTCTCTCTCTCTCCTTCTCTTTTGCACCCCCTGGATTTTGTCACTTCCGGCCCGGTTACGAAAGATCATTGTACCTGCCAGCATGCCGCCAACGCAGTGGCGGGCCGATTCGGGAGAGACCTTGGGGGTTTCTCGCTCGAGGATAATTCCCTCGCAGTCGGCACGTTTCATTGTGTCGTCACTATGAATGGTCGTTGAAGGGTCTTAAACCCTAATCCACGGCATTAAATGAAACCCGTCCGCGTTTTTCCGGGCGATTCATGCCGGGTGTATCGACGAACCGTATATCTGGCGACGGGGAAGGACAGGTAGTCTCACCCGCCGTGTGAGATCTATATCGGGCATTCTCGCCGTTTTCACCGTCCCGTTTGGGATTACCACCCGTCGCACCGCGCGCTTGAGTAAATATTTGTCCTTGTTAAGTTCTTGTCTACGCGCGCTCGTGAACGAGCGAGTGGCAAATCCTACACCCAGACGTGGAAAAATGTGTATTCAAGGATTTGCGAGAAGTTTCGGCGAGAACTTGTTCTCTTTTTCAGAAAGAGAGAGAGAGAGAGAGAGGGGGAGGGGGAATGCATGCACCAGAGAACAGAGGGCAGAGAGAACTGAAAGAGATGCTAAAGAGCCAGGTGGTGACGTCGCGGAATAAAACGATGAGGACGGACTCGTCGTCGCGTGCACGTAACTACTCGCACACGCGGTCGGAAGAGAGAACGGTCCCATTTGCCCTTAATTTTAACTAATTATCAATTATGAATATCATTTACTTCTTGCGTCCAGCATGACCACAGTAAACGTCGCGCGACGGACGTCTAATATATGCGGCGTACTCGCAACGTAATTCGCCGCATGATCATTATGCGTAATTAACTTTAATCTACTACACACATTATGGTAATTTTTTACCATATTCATATTTTAATTTTAAATGATGCGCAAGTGAGACACAAACTTTGGCGTTAAAAAAGTTATAGTTGGTGGGTATATATGAAATTTGATCTCTTTCAACTACCAGAAGGAAAGAACAAAGTTGCTTTGGAATCGATTCTAATCTCAGTGTGCCAGATTAATGCTAGTTTCTATTAATTTTGGTTAACTTAACCGGCTGATTACTCCAACAGAATTGATGAATCGCATCTGTCAGTTCTTACTAACGAGAAATGTGATTAGTTAATTTCATTAGAATAATTAGTCGGATAATTTAACCAAAGTTAGGGAGGGGGGTAGAAAGGGACATAAAACGTTACAATGTCTCTTAAAGACATTTTTGGAAAAGTTATACATTTTTGTGCAAATTCAGATTTTTATCCATCGCGTTTCTTTTTATATTTGCAATAACATGAAATGCTTAAGTGAACATTTACCATCATTTCTTTACATAATTTTATTCCACGGACTTAAAAAAATATATTTATAAATTTTTGTGGATATATTTATTAGCACTTTTATGAAATTTATATAAGCGAGGACGAAAACGAGTTTAGTGTGTTAGATTAAGATATCCTAGAAGAATAAGGGTTACCAAAGACTCCTCCGGATCCTTCTGTACGTTGGCCAGCGCCACTGGCGTTTTTGTTACGATCGCCTCGGTGGAATAGGGTGCTTAAGATAAACTTGGGGTTGCGCCAAATTATAGATAGTTGAAGGGACAGCGGATTGTCCGGGCGGTCCAAGTTCAACACTTAATTAATACAGGATCAAACGCGATTTTAATAAGTAGCTCGCCGCGTAGCGGTCTTACCGCGACTCAAAACAATAATTAAGTAATTACGTCGTTACTAAGAAATTACTCATGGACAGAGAGACAAGGTTTTTGGGGCTATGTTCCCGTCACGATGGATTATTACACCGGATGTTTGCCGCTGTCCATCACCAGGATTCGTCTAGACAGGCAGATGAACGGCGGATAATCACTCGAGGCTGGACGAATCTTCGTGGTTGGTCGGATGGGAACGTATAAGGAGCCGTCCTTTAAAGGACTCCCTCTTAAATACGTCGGACGACATCGTTTTCGTTTGGGAGTCCTCGATGGAGCCGAAGATAAACTCTCGCGTGCGCTCAAACGAGTCGCATTTGCGATCCCGTCGCGGAAAACGCGTCGCGATAAATTATGCATTCGGCGAATGCGACGGTCGTATAATCGGCACGACTATAAATACTGCATAGTGCGTTAGAAAGATTTAGCGTTCTATAAAATTCACGAGAAGCCATTCGACGGGAGACAGTAAAGCATTCTTTGCTCGTATAGTTGCCGAGTAGTTAATATATCTCTTCTGAAGTAACACGTGTCCGTAGGCAAACACGTTTGATTCGATAAAAACGACTATTAAACTTCTCTTTGACTCACTCACCACGAGAATAAACAATTCATTCCAATAAAAGCAGCTATTTATTTTAATCGTATCCCAAATAAACAAGTGTACATAAATTGAGCAGCAACTTTACTAGATTTGCTCATCCCTTATGAGTGGTTTGCATAACAAATTGTAACAATCTGAAATGCTCCTAACTTTATTAGAAAAAATATGTACAAACGGTTCCATAATTATGATTACACGCTAAGTCTCGATGATGCTTTAAGATTTACTAGACAAAAATTCACTAGTTTATCTAATCGTTTATATCTTGTCTAAACACATTGTCTGCGTACATTTCAGTTCTTGAATTCTTGTTTAATCTGTCATTTCAACTTTAACTTGTGTCGTATATCATATCATATCATATTCCGTCATACGATATATCATATTCGTGTCATATTCTGTCATATACACAGAGAGAACGATTTGTTAAATCAAATAAACGTTTCTTTGGAATAGTCCAAAAACATTATTTGGTTGACACAATAAAAATATTTCTTTGAAACTAAGCCGCAAATAAATATTTTTGTTGCGTCAAACAAAATTTTGTTTAATCAATCAAAAAATTCGTTTGGACTATTGCAAAGAAGTATTTATTTGATTCAACTAAATCGTTCTCTCTGTGTAGATATATATTATACTAACTAAAATATCTACCGTGTGTATCATATTCTGTCGTTCGAAAAACTAGCGAATTTTGGGCTAGTAAATATTAATTTCCTAATTAGTTACTAATAAAATTTTTACTATTACTATTGCTTACTAATCAACTTGATAAGATGAGAACAATTAGTAAGTTTAGGTTTGAGAAATATTAAAGCTTCATTGAAACTTTCATTGTTTAGTGTATTTTAATGTACTGAACGGAGTCACACCGGATTTCGGGTGGTTTTTTTTGGGTCGGAACAAATTTGCGGAAAATTTAAAAAATAGCAACCCGTAAAGGTGGCTTATTGTTTTCATCTTTCTGGACAGTAGCGCTCTGGTGGTCGGCTGATGAGAGTGCGTTTTCCAAAGTGGTTGGGGTAATACCGTTTCAGCGTGAAACACACGAATTCGTTATATTCGATCAATAGCCGAACGAAGCCTAAATGGGTTCTTACAGAAAGAAAGAGAGAATGTGTGAGCGAGAGGCAAACCGAGAAACGGCAGCCCGCTACACTCGAGTCTTTGTATGGCTCTTTGTTCGTAATCCGTGCAACTTCCTTCCGGCATACCACACGATGGCTCGTCTTTCAGGTTTGAACTTCAAAGAAATGCGTTCCTCCAAATATCAGGAAAACTAGGTCGTAGATATAATGTGCCAGACGTGTCTTTCGATATCTTTCGGTATATTTTGTTGTCGAAATCACGCGGTGAATAAACCAGATAGGCAGGTGTACGTAAATTCGATAACAATTTTACTATAAAGATTGTGACTCTTATGGGTGATTTATATGACACTCATATTTATCACACGGAATGAATAGAAATACGGAAGAGACAAGAGATAAGGAATTTTTAAAAAATTAAAAAGGCCTTTCGAAGTATCATCATCTCCAACAACATAATATTGTGCAACGTGCAATATCGTGAAACGCTGATTGACAGGTACGATATAGGCGTAATCCCTGTTAAATTTTATCCTGCGGAACGCGTGCTCCGAAGTGGAATTCAACCACGCAAATGCAAAGCAAAGATGCTCGGAGGTGCGTCGGTGGCTGCCGGCCCTCGTAATTCGCGGTGTAGTAGGCATGTATTTTGCTTATTCAAAGGCTGCCGGACGAGGAAGCGATCGCTGCGAGCGGTTCCTTTGGTTACGAAAGAGCCGACAGTCGCCAGTGAGATCTAAAATACGCTCGCAGCCTCTTACCGATGCAAGAAAGTGACCGATCACAAACATCGTCGTTTGTCGTTGAACGACCGTTTCTCAAACGGACTTGCATTCATGGCACGTTGAGCCTAAGAGAGAATTCACACCTTGATAGAAAACTAGAAAGCAGAAGCCAGTCAGAACTCGTGCTGATGGTCAGGTGATAGTCGACAATTTCTGCTTCTCTACCAGCATAAGTAGGCTTCTGCCTTTCTGTTTTCTGCTCGTCTGCCAAGGTGTGAATTCTCCCTAAAAGGCGCAGACATATAACGTCGTAATAATTTAGTATCGACATATATAATTAGCGATATATTTAACGGTCGGCTTGTTCTCATCATCATGTTAATATCATCGACCCGTTATTCTGTGATTTTCTGCGACAACGTGTTTACGATCGCGAATGAGACGTCTACCAGCTGATGCGAGCAACGCAAGTAGTTTTCTCCAAAGCATCTCAGCGATCTCGACAGAAGGACAGACGCGAAATAATTAATTTCAATCACGTGTTGACTTGACAGGGCACATAAAAATATATTTAATCAACGTGCGTCTGAATGCAAAGAAGTACGGGTTTTTTTTTTTACGAGAGGAATAACGTGTCGGACAGAGTGCCATTCAGACGTAAATCTCACCGTGACACAACCTCGAAGCCACGCACCACGCGTTTGTATTTAATAACTCGGGAACAGGTGAGCGCGCAAGTTCCCTCCATCGTCGCGATATCACGTGTAATCGATTTTTTATGTCTCGTGCGCAGAAGGAGCGACGGGCAATTTCTCGGAATCAGTAGGTACCAATTAATCTTGCGTTTCTTTGCCTTTCGAAAGACCGTTACAAAATATTGCCGCATTTGAGCGAAAAGAAAATGATCCGTCAGCCTCTCCGGTTTGATCTCTCACGAGTAGTTGTTTCGCGCCGAACGAAAATATCGAAATCGGGGCCGCTGTCATCGCGGTCATCGCCAACCGAGTTCCGTACCGAGCGCGACAGGTTGCCAACAAGAAAAACACTTCTCCCGAAAGACGCTTATAAGGCCGTCGACAACATTCTGGTAGCCGCGAGGGCGGCCGCGTCGGCCATTGGTAGGTGCGCCTTTAACCGCGATCGTCGTCGACCGACCGTCGTCTCCGGCGAGGACCTACAGCAGCGTTCCATGCCACTCGAGTATATTTACGTGTTTCGGAATGTTATTATAAGTGGAAACACTCGTGGGGCTCTCTTTCCGGCCTCTAACGTCCCCGATCGGTTCCCCTCCGCCGTCGTCGTCGTCGTCGGTGACGGTGGCGGTGGTGGCGGATCTACGGACGCGAAAGGACAACGATGGAATTCTCGCCGTCGCGATTCCGCCTTCTTTTTTTCCGCGGTTCTTGCTCCACCCGATAATCGTCGTCGAGAGCGATAAAAATCGCTCGTACTGCGTGGAATTCGTGACGTGAGGCAATTTGACGAGGTACCGAGCGCCCATTCGAAAACATCTTTTTGCAATAATTTTGTAATACTGCGTGATTTCGCGTGACTTTTGTTTCCTGCTGCGGCATGCGTCCGAGCTGTAAACAGCTGCGGCTGCACTTAGGCCGGAGAATTAAAAGGGTTCGTGCTCCTGCGGACTCGTGTTCACTGCATCCGATTTAAAATTGCATTTCCACGATAAAACGCAAAACCGTCTCACGAAGATAGAACGCAATAATCGTTCGGGCAATAATATCTTTTCATTATCGAGCCGTAATCTTATCTGCTCGTAGTTCAACGGTCTCTTCGACTTCGATTCTTTCTCCGACTATCCAGATACATTTTTCGCTTTCTGTTTGTTGCCTGCAGTGTGCGAGATTTATCTTAATTAATAATTTATTGCCTAAGTTGTCGGTCATGTAACTTCCCTAGGAGCGAAAACATAAAAAGTGAAAAGTTTTATGTGAAAAATTTCACATTTCCATAGTTCAGAAAAACTATATATCTATTCATGTGAAAATTCTTTTATTATTGCGATGGTTGTAAGCTTTATTTGTAATTAATATTTTTATTAGTTTCTTGCCTAGTTTTTAGCGAATACTGACCAAAAAACATTGGTCAATATTTTTCGAGTTGTTACTAGACAGAAACTATCCAGCATTTACTTGTCTAATGCCTGATCAGTAATTGATCAAGAAACGCTGGCCAGTACATTTCTGACCAATGAGTTTCTGAACAGTTACTGTCTAATAAATTCTAGCCAGTAAAAACTGGCCAGTCTCTGACTAGTAACCAGTTGTTTGCCAGAAATTTTTCTACTCGAGTACGCGCGACGAGCGTCGGTGTAACGGTGAGCCGACAGCGAATGCATCGCTGCGCACGAAAATATCCAGGAAAGAGAGTCCTTTGTCTTGTCCGTAGCCGCGTCCTCGGGGTCCGTTGTAATTCGCGGAATTTTTTTGGCAGCGCGATCGCGGCGTGCACCCGCCTAAAGATCCGCCTCTTAACGAGCCGCGTACACACCGCCGACTCGTGTGCCACGGCGTCGGTGAGCGGCTCGCAATTAGCGTTCCGGTACTCGACGATCGGCACTCTTGGCGATCTTCGCGGGCACGGGGCACGACGATAAAACTCTCATAATACGATTCGACTCGTCGGCCGGTGCTCGGGCCCTCGACATGGGCGGTCGGGGCCGTCGTGCCTGGACTTCGAGTACGCGTTTGCGCGAGACCGGGGAATCGACACGACCGATAAGCCGGCCGAGTTAATAAATATGTCAGCTGGTTCGTTACGCCAGTTCGTTCGTGCGCTCGCTCGCTCGTTCGCTTACTCTCGACTTACTTCTTGCCTCACGTGGCTTATTATCGTTCGCGAATGACGAGAACGAAAGCGCGAGTGACGCTCATGCGAGCGAGCGAGCCAACGAGTCACAATGAGTTCCTCGCGAATCACGTTCGTTCGAGATATCGCTCGCGAGATGCACCTGTCTGGAGGAGTCGTGCTCTCTCGCGAAAGCGAGAGCCGTCGTTGAGCAACAATGTCGTTCGCGACGACGACGTTATTGGTCGGTTCGCAGGATTACGCTGTTTAAGGCGTGTTCGGTTAGGTTCGGCGCGATCGCGCGGTCCGCGAGTAGACGTACAGAAGCTGTTTGAGATTCGTCGCGTGCGATAAGCTTGTCACGACCAGATTTCACTGACGCGAACGGGGAATCAAGGTGTTGGTAAATCCCTTAGCGCCTTCAATAATGTAATTATGAGACGTCGCGTTGTCATATCTTCATGCAGCGTGTCCGACGAGCGCGCGACGTTCAATATTTCCTTTCGTGGTGCTAATCATTTCTGATGAGATATTTTGACGAGATGCTGGATATGTAATTAAGAAAAGATATTCATTATTAGTGGATTAATTAAATCATCAATTGTCTCTCAAATATCAGCAACTAAGTCAACTTGCAATTTTATACTTTTAATTTAAGGTTCATTGATAAGATGAGTATTTAAAAGTGTACACGGAGAGAATAATTAAAATATTTTATCATATAATTTTTCATATTAATTCTCTTTGAATTTTATTATGTTTCATAACAAATTGAAACATAACAAATTTTGCTAGAAACATAACAAATTGTTTAATATTACATTTTAGCCGAGTAGAAAATTGACTAGTTTCTAACTAGTAACTGATGAGGAGTTCTGATTACTGGCTAGTTGCTGAGTAATATGATTAGAAATTGACCAGTTTGAGCGATGCTTTCTTCACCAGTAACTGAACAATAAAACTCGTCAGTTTCTGATCAGTTTTTGTCTAGTTTCTAATTTCTATTTGTAAAAAATTCTTTTTTTTCATCGTTTGATTCTACGTTGCAATATATTGCTATGCAATAGACATTTTATTATTCAATAAACATTATTAAAATAACGTGGAACTTGTGTTTCAGAAGTAGAGTTTTTTCACGTGAAAACTCATTCATTATTGAGCTTTATTTTTAATTGCCATTCTTTTCTTGCCTAATTTCTAGCCAGTAACTGGCCAAGAAACACTGATTAATATATCCTAACCAGTTTCTGAACAATTGCTGTCTAACAAATCCTAATCAGTAAAAACTGACCAGATTTTAGTTAGTCGTCAATTTTTCCCGCAAATTTTTCTACTCGGTTTCTAAAATAGTTCCTAAAATATAAATAGCACATATGAAATGAAAGGATAATCAGTATAAAATATCAGTCTATTCTTCTCTCAGTATAACAAAACTCTATATAAATAATTTTTATTATAAAATTTTCTCCGTCTATTTTTGCGAGTCCTTCGCATTATACGCTCGTTTCCATAGCGGGATAATTTAATTGCCATTTCGTTGTTCACGACACGAATCACGCTTAATCTCCCGTCTGGATCAGAGAAATTAGTAAGCCCGGAGGAATTCGCGCGACACATTCGGTGTTATCCCCTCATAAAAGCGAAATTTGCTTTCCATCTCGATATGCGCAATTACGTTGACCGGCCCGGTTGAATCGAGTTTCGCAAACGGTTCTCAGCGTCTATCGTCGTATGTGTGTGGTCCATATGCGTGGCTGGGAGCAGTTTAAAAGTTCACGAGAACGCTGCTGCGAGCGCGAGCGCAGTGGCCATGGCGAAATCGGCGTTTCGTCGAAATAACCATCGTTACATATAGCAACGACGTATTAAATTCCGATTTTAGGCGACGGCGTGTACCGAAATTAGGCCAATTCTTGTTTTAATCGATCCGCCACCCAGGCAGCCGCGCGCCGCGCGCCTGTAGAGCAGCGGCTCAGCCAAATATTTCGCCGCTTAATCGCCATGTAATTTCCACTCGCTCCGATTAACTCGGACGGTTCGAATATGCACGGGGAGGAGCGAGCGCAACAATATGATGTAAATGACGGATTTTAATGGACAGCAGATACACGGTTGTGTTCCGAATGACTGCAAAAAAGAAGAGTATAGAGATCATATGTCCAAAGTGGTTTCCCTCGTTAGTCGTGATTTAAATAACATTTTATGACGATTTTATGACGCGACATGTTGAAATGTTTTTATAGAGATCGCGAGACTTCGCTTTGTCGTTCTTTCGCTCGAATAGACGACATTTTAAATATCTCACTTGTGTTTTCGTTGCTGGGCGTTGCCTCCAAAAACTATTCAACTTCGAATTTTATACAAATCGAACATTTTTTCAACAAGGACGTCGGTTATATTGGATCCGCTATTTTGAATTTTGCAAAACAAATTTCTGATTTATAATCAGTGATCTATAAATTTGTAAATTACATATTTTTTCTTCAATTTTTCTTTACAGAAGCACTTGTATGGAGATGGGGAAAAATTCGAAGTGTAATTACTACCCTTAAAACCCTTTAATATCCAAAAAAAAACAACTATTATTTTGATGTTCTACATTTGCGTGCTGAGTTTAAAAAAGTCGAATAAATTTATTCTTAAGAGATACTGTTTTAACGTACACAGTCATGTATTTGCGTAAAATTAAAAAATTTTTGGAAAAATGAAGACATCGATTTAAGCTAAAAATAACATATTTATCCATATTTTAACATGAAAATTAATTTTGAAAATTTTGAGACAAATCAGTGTTTGACGTTTGACGAGGTTTATTTGTAAGTATCAAACTTAATTAATTAATAATTCGTTAAATATTGTTCGTATTAAAAAATAGTAAAACAGTTTCAGTATCAATTTCACTTCTACTATCTGTCATTTCAATATTTGATGGTATGGGACACCCTGTATAAAGTTTATATATATATATATATATATATATATATATATATATATATATATATATATATATA
>NW_022639458.1:1091060-1093700 GCF_010583005.1 Odontomachus brunneus
ATATATATATATATATATATATATATATATAAGAACAGAGTAGCGTGATTGTGTTAGTGCTTATCTGACATATAATGTTTTGATGATCACTATTACGTTATTGACGTTTTTGAAATTCGTCATTTGTTTTGGCATTCCCTGAAAACTTATTTATTTCCATTCCTCTCTCTATCGTTCTTTCTGTTTCGTTTCTATATACTCGCTGACGTTTTTTGAATGAATCAATTGAGAGAGGGGGAGATTACATTTTATGGTATATTCCATGATCGAGTACGTTTTCGTGAGATATCGTACTTTCATAATGGTAATAAGTGTGCTGGTGGTCCGCTGAACTCCGTTTCGCTGATTAAAATTTAATAGCACTTCGGGCGAAGACAACGCGCGCGCGCTCAAGCTTGTCTACGCTCTTGTAGAGGTGTCTGTATCGGAGGGATTTAGGCCAATTCAAATTTTAATCAACTCGCCACCCAGGATACATTATACAGCTTGCAGAAGCTACGACCGTAACGACGACAATCGATCGGCGTACGGTTTCATTTGTATCAATTAACTCCGCCGAGTTAATTACGCTCGCGTATCACGTATTTCGTAACAATAAATGTGTATTCGACACAATAAAGATCAGAAATACTTGTCACTGATATTACATTTATTACGCATCTATGATGTGATTTTCGGTATTATTCGAAAAAAATACGACCATAATTTTGCTTCAACCCTGCGAAGAAGACCGTCGTCGATTTTTTTGGAGGCTGAAAATCTTTAGAAACGGCGATCCTCGCTTGTGTATCGTTGCAACGCATAGTCACCCACCCATCCGAAGGCACGTCCGAAGTGGTCTCGCGAAAGTCCGTAACATATGTTTCAGGTCGGTTGGTATGTGTTGGTGGTCCGGTGGCTTAACCGTAAGCGTCGTGACTCGGTGGAAGCCGGACGCCGACAAAGGGCGCCTCCGGTTGTCCTATTGTGGGCAGTTCAAATCCATGGAAACCAGAGGCATTGTCGAGTCTGCTTCTCGTCCGACTCGGCCGTCTCGGTTTCATCCTCAGAAATAGTAGAAAATAACGACGCTATGTGAATTCTCATTCATTTCCAAAGTAACTTTCCGTCTGTTTTTTGTGAAGTAGTGCGGTTTCGTCATTTTTCTTCTTTCTTTTGTACGCATGCATAAAAAATAATAACTCACATCAAAGAAAACCGTTTTCTGCGGAAAATTTTCAATACATAACCTCTCCAGGCGAGCTCGTTCTGATTTTTCATTATTGCGAATTATAACATTAATTTGTTAGAAAAATTATTGGATGTATCGGTAATACTTAAATGTAAATATGTTAAATTTCTTTGAATGAAACTTCATTCAGAACAGATGAAAATTCATTTGAGATGATAGTGAAATTATTCCGCTATTCAGAACTGCAAGAGTGAATGTTACTCAACTGAGTTTAACTCAAACTTTCAAAAAATCAGATAGTATATCAAATTTGGATTAATATTATTCCTTTCTCTGTCTCCAATTTTTCTTCTAGCGAAAATATTCACTCCATGATTCAAAGTGGAGGAGAATTTACTTCACATAAGTAAAAAGGCATTCGAATTTAAGTGATTTGGCTGAACTCGACTGTCATTTTATTGGAATTTCCGCTGAAGAAACTTAGAGATCCACAAATATGTCCTACATATTTGATCACATAACAAAGGAATTCCCTTTTCCTCCTACATCCTCCTAGGACGATCAAACCATTATTTTAGCATGCCAAGGGACCGTCTCTCACGAGCGGCCAAAGGGATCGATTTCGTGCTTACCCTCGATTCAACCTGAGAGACGAGACGCGACGCGAGCGCGCGCGCCCTGGAAGCGTGCCCATCTTGGGAGGTCGCGGGCATACCATGGCGGGGATACGCTCGCCCTCCTAAATATGTTATTAGTTCGGTCGTATAACTGCTTCATTTTGAGTGCATGGCCCGAAGGCGATCATCTGCCTGCGTGAACGGCGCTGTGCTCGCCAGGAAAAGGAGGAAAGGGAGCGAGAACGAGAAAGAGAGCGCGCTTGCAACGCGAATAGACACAGCGCGTGTTTCGGCGGAGAGAGAGTAGCCGTCGCCGAGCGAGTCGCCCTCCCAGAAGTTCTACCAGGGAGGCCTAGATTGTTTAATCGTCCCCCCCTAATCAATGCCGCGCCACCCTGTAATCTTGCCAAATTGCGGGAGAGACCATCCTGCGGGACAGTCGGGCTGTCCCGCGACGGCGGGAATAGGCAGCAGCAGCAGCAGCGAGTAGGTAGGTCTTAATTTAGGGCGCTGTGTAAAGCCGCTCTCCAGCCCGTCGCCTGTGAGCTCAAGCGCGTCCCTGTCTGTGTGCGCGACCGACGTCATTACGTAATTTTTGGCGAAAGCGCGGAGGTAGCTGTCGAGGAACGGCTTCGCCCTGGGTTTCGCGGGGAGTAGTAGTTCGCCGGAGGATCGTGGGAAACTGAGATTCGCGGATGAGGATGTGGGCTTACCAGACATCGCGCACCATTCCGGCATAGCATTTCGAGGGTGAGTGAGGTTCGTGTGGAAAACTGCGTGTCGACCGTAATATCACCAACATATTTTCAATTATATATATATATATATATATATATATATATATATATATAT